>NC_047582.1:33838055-34095555 GCF_011004845.1 Esox lucius
CAGAATGGGTCTGGATCTGGCAACCCTGACAACAGATGCGTTAAAGAGAAACCAAATCTGTGGTAATACCATTGGAACATGTGCCCCCCTTCATGTTCCCACATTTAGCCTAATGTTTATGTACACGCTAGGTTGAGGTAAAAAATCTAGTCAACCACCAATCAATTGAATTACGACTTCGAATAACTTCGAACAATCTACCTTATCTGATTTCACATTGCCTTTTCTATTGTCTGTTTACCGACCAGAGCCAACGGCTTCAGAGAAGTCACGTTCAGACGTCTGGGAGGGAGAGGCGCCAGTTAGACTGTAAGCGTAGTAATCGGTGCTGCCTGCCGGTCTCTGGGGGAGCTGCTCATCTCCCTGGTTGACCAATGCTCAGGCCTGGTGATTCCCTCTTGACTGGCATTATATCTGCTGGAGGCGTTAACAACTTAAAACCTTAAATCCACTGGGGGAACATTTAGTCCAGACCTGTTCTTTCATGGCTGTTTTATTATGTTGTTTTGCTTTTTCAAGCGCTTTTCTCTAATGAAAAGTGCCATAAAAGTTGAATACATTATTTTTATTGTTTATTATCATTATTGGTTCTTAATGTCATACTGTGTAAACAGTCACAGTCATATCCACATCGCCCTTAAGACACCACACGGAGGCCTGTGACAATGAATTAATCTGGACGGAATTGACAAATATCCACTTTGCTAAATCAGATTCTTTGACTGCACCAATGATGGCGTTATGTTTCTCGTCTCCATTGTCTGCATTCCATGGACTTCTTTTCCACATCTGTCAGCTGGTCGGTTGCCGGGTAACATTCAGGACGATGGCCCGGTATTGTGAGGCAATAATTTCCACGGTAATGTAGAATGTTCATTCAAATGATGCTGCACATGGAATGTATTTTTGGGGGGGATTGTCAGTTGATCTGATTCAGCAAAGGGATGGGTTCACTTTTAGTTTTACTGCTCCTATTTAGGTTATGCCTTCCCTAGCGTATCATGTTGGTTATTCTTTTGTTTCTGTACCTTTGTTACATTGTTTCTGTTTTTGTTTCTTCTTGTTTTTTAATTAAAACGCATCCGTTTCCATGTGCCTGGCTTCAACCAACAACATTACAGTACTACTATTTTACAAGGGATCAGCTTAAAATGTTCGTATGACTGACAAAAAATGAAAGCAGCACAGAAATATGCCATCAAAGTTAGAAATAGACCCAAATGCAATGAATGAATAACTGTCACTCGACAATGCAACATTTATAAAAAAAATTAAAATGTCCATAACAAGATTCCCCAAACACTTTTCAATGCTATCCAGTGAGATCTAGCAAAGCGCTAGAACCATGAACTTGTATTTATTTCTTCTTAGGCTTCCTAGTGGAATAACTGACCCAACTTTGTGTTGTTGAAACTAGGTTTACTCCTTGTTTTGCTCATGTGGGTGTTCTCACATTGACTGCCGATCCGCCCTTTATCAGCCCGTTACACAAGGATCCCTGAAAACCAGCCTCACACAACATCCGCTCTGTCCAGCCCACCCAAGTCTGATATGACG
Source organism: Esox lucius (assembly GCF_011004845.1). NCBI lineage: Eukaryota > Metazoa > Chordata > Actinopteri > Esociformes > Esocidae > Esox > Esox lucius. The sequence continues at coordinate 33,839,613 of NC_047582.1, forward strand.
TTCAGCGTTGGATGCAGAGCAACTTCCTCTGACTCAACAGCAACAACCCCCCTTAGCAAAGGACTCTGACAAGACGCTGAAAAGGCGTTGAATGGATGTTAAAAATACGTTTTTCAAATGATTTGGCTCAGTGGGAAAACATAGCGATGCTGACCGGCACCTCACTGCAGGTGACAGACTCCTCTACAAAGCCCTAAAAGGCATAAGACCTGCTCGCCTGTCTTATGTACTCTCCTCCCATGATCCTCTAAACATCCTATGGTCAAGACATGCCAAGCTACTGTCATTATCAGGCATACTGATTTTCATGGTGTGGAATGAGTTGGCTATGTGAAGAAAAAAATGTCTGCAACACCAATCATACAACTCCCAAACATTTTCCTTTTGACTTCCTTTTTGACACTGTATGTTTGACAAAACTGGGAAGGCCCTGCCGGAATACTGACAACTGAAACCATGTTTGAATAAACCTCAGGTTCAAGCCCCTGGCAGGGCAGTTGGAAAGTGGAGGACAAGCTATTCGCTAAGGAGAATGACGTCACGCTCATCCCCTGGGGTTGGAGGTGAGCGTAAAAGAATAATAGCAACCAGTTAGTTGTGTCATGAAAGTGATGAACCAAAAATACGATTTTCAATAAAATACGACTGCCACTTGAACGGCATCTTTCCTGGAAGTTCCGTAAAAAGAAACAGGTCTCCTAACTTTTGAGACAGATCTCTGCAGGATTCTCGTCAGCTACACCCAGACAACCCAGCTGGGGTGCATCCCAAATGACAGCCCTAAAGCACTACATTAATTAGGGAATGGGGTGCCATGTTAGCGGAGGTGTTCTGCTGTGTAACCCAGACAGGCGTTGGGGACTGGGGCGACTGGGGAACCGGTCCTAGCCTGGGGGACCACGGACAATTACACACAGTTCTGAGGCTGGTCGTTAGCAGGATCGTGTTTACACTGATGTCTGAGTTCATCATGTAACAAAAGATGGCCGCCGCCAACCTTTGCATGTGGGACCTCCGGCGCGCAGTCACGCCTGCGGTCATCGTTTGATGCTGGGTTTGTTTAAAGGTCTTAGTGTTACAGACCTGCGCGATCAATTAGCCCGACTGTGCAGAACTGAACAGGTGCTGACTTGATCTGCGGACGAACGTTAACCCGCGGTTAGAATGACTTCATTAGCTTCGCTTAGATGCATCGAAAACACATTCGTCCTTATGTTCCCTTTTATAATCCAGAAGTTAATTTATATTGTTATTTATTATATGTTGACATGCTAGTCATTTTCCCGGGGTCCACAAAAAACCTGGAACATGACCGTGCACAGCAACAATCAACAGGAGCAGATCAAGGACAGAGATGCATTCAATTAAAATAGGAATCATTGAAAAAGAATGGCAGTGAAAAGAAATGACTCCCCTGACATTGCTTAAGACGATTGAGGGAATCTATTTCAAAGGCAGATTATGTAGAAATTGCTGTGCCATTACCTGGGTAGTAGTGTCTTATTATTGCCTGATTTAATGTAACAGAACGAGCAAGATAGTGTAACAGACCATTGTACAATCCAAACTGTAGTAAAAATATACACATGTAACAGAAAGACACAACAATAAAATGTATAAGGTTTTGGCAGAATAGAAAGAGCGAGAGTAGAAGAGAATATGTGTAGTAGCTGACAGGCCTATAATCACATTTCCACGTTCATTTGGTCATGTCCCACTGAAAGCTTCATTGTGAATCTTTACCATACCCTTTTTGATGAGTTAATCATGATCAATGTTCAAGTTATGACTTGACAGACGGGAAATCCACTGTTCAAAGCCAGCCCAGACAGTGCAAAGAGCTTTTTCTGATTTGCATTGGCTGTGCATCGTTGGTTTCTCATGTGGGCCGATCTGAGAGGATTTGAGCAGGGGTTCGGCTAATGCTTTGAGGGAGGGTGCTGGAGCGTGTCCTTGGCCTAGACCTCGGCGCCACACTTCTGAGGCGTGCCACAGTCAGGACTTGCTCTCGCTGTGTCGCTCGGGCACAACGCTGCTCTCAGGGTCCAATTGATTGCTTGTGTGGCATCCGGCCAAGCGCTTCCTCAAGCCTGTTTTACGAGACAAAGCCCTGAGTTGGGTCCATAGTGATGGCCAAATGTACGGAAAGCCTGTAGGACTTTGTATCAGTCGTTTGTTTTGCACTGACCTGGCTATAGATATCAGCAGTTCTTTCCCCCAAACCGATTACAATGTCAGGTCAGCAAAGAAAACTGCTTCTGCGTGGATGTCCAGAACATTCTGTGGAGTCCAACCAATTAGGACCTTTTGGGACATGTTAATTCCCCTGTGTCCCGTCTGAAAGGGAAAGCAGACGATTTCAAGACTGTAGATCGGCCATCGGCTGGCTGTTAAGAACGCTGAAATTGTGCCCATGGGAACGGTCATGTACGCTCTTTTACACAGTGACAGGAAGAACAGCCCCAAAGCAATATGATGGGCATGTTCCTACTGTACATCGCAGTCATGAGAAATACTATGAAAGAGAGAGTGATGGAGGGAAAGATATGTACATTGTCGGCAAGAAGAGAAAATCTTCAGGACCATGCAAGTCTTATCTGTCACCTACAGGCCCATATCAGCATATCTAAGTGGGGGGGGGAACTATGGATCCTCATTTGACCAAAATTGATTTCCTTAGTGGTGTTTCCTTCCTGCATGCAAATTGATCCGTCAGTCTTTCAGGAAGCGGCCCTCACAGACCTACACCTTTTCTCCAGCTGAGCCTTCCAACAAGCCCTGTGTCCTAAACTGCACCCTCTCCCCACTGCTTTTGTGCCCTGTAAAGGTGAACAGGGCGGCATTTAGGAGTCACCCGCCGCGAGTGGCTTCCGCTCAGGTTCCAACCTGGTGGAGGCTAAGAGGAGGTTTGGATTCAGGTCTCAACATGTGAGCTGGGGGTGTGCTCCTTGTCCTTCCTGTTCACGTCCTCAAGGGCTTTTCCAAGACGCTTCTCTGTGGCCTGGTTTGGGATGCTGGGCATGGTTTTGCGTACACAGATAGAGCCTAGTCCAGGACTAAAACAGAGAACTCAGTTTTAGTCAAGCGTTGATTTGTGCCCACAAAAAACAGTTTATCAGAAACGTTAGTCCTTGAAGATTTTTTACAAATTCTGACCCAGTTTGTCAGAGCAGGAACATATTCCTGGACTTACATAACATTAGGATTATAATGTTTTTAATTATTTGTAAGGGGTTAATAAATGTGTTCTTGAGGTATATTTTTTTTATCATATATTGAAATTTAGAGTAGAGTGAAACGCAGTATAAACCACAAATATACTACGCATTTTAAGTTCCTACTTAACCAGAAAATTCCTGCTACAACATTAAATAATGTTACAGACGTAATGGTACATAATGACCACAAAATAATCAAATAATAACTGCATAATGAAAATGATTTTTTGAAGGATTTATTTCATAGATGTTTTCTCTCTTTGTGTGGTATATAGTTTACAAGGGTTTCTACAATTTGACTAACTAACTAAATGAGAACTTTACACTACTATTTTATCTCCGGCCCTCATGCAGTATGAATTACTTCTTCTATGCAATCAGATTAGATTGTACATCCAAACAGAAAAGCTTCCCTCTATCATTCAAGTCACTCTCAGTTATCTAGACACACACACACACACACACTTACACTCACACACGCTCACAATCCCCTCCCCCAGCTTTAATTCAAGAACCAACAGAACAGCTGAAACCCCAATTTGAATGCACAGCCATTATTGAGGTGACAAGATAGCATCTCTTCATGGGGGGTGTGAGTGAGTGAGGGGCTGGGTGGACGGACCGTTCCCCAGTGTCTTGCAAATGAATGTGCCCTCCAGAATGGCCCGAAAGATTCGCATGGGACAACCCTTGCTCTTGTCGCTCTCTCTCACACACACACACAAAGGGCTAGCCCTAGGCATAAGCGACACAAACGGTTGCTCAGGGCCAGTGACCGCTTGGGGGCCCCGGACCCCAGTGGGCCCCAGCCCACTAGGGGAGAGGGGGCCCACAAATAAAATGTTGCTTAAGGTCCCCAAAAGGCTAGGACCAGCACTGCAACCCCCCCCCCACCCCCCCACCCCACCCCACACACACACACACACACACACACACACACACACACACACCCACACACAGGCGCAACCCACAACAAACTCCCAAATCTCCTGTGTATTTGGTGGGGTCCATCCCAGGATGCACTGGAGCCTCCACGGATGGAGCAGATGTGGGCTGAGCTGGTAATCATCACCAGTAAACAACAATCCTTCCAATTCCTTATTCTTTTGTCATTTAAACCCTATATCTCCGGGCTCAATGGGATTCAGGCTCGAACTGGTAAAGGAATAATTATTTCAAACATTTTTATTTTAGAGAACATTGTTTCTTAGAGTGAATATAACCTCAAAAATATCATGCAAATGTCAATTTCTTTCAAGAGAAAGGTTTCTATCAAATCCTTCATTATTCATTTACTTTAATAGGCCCACAATGTATTATACAGCTCCGGAAAACAATAAGAGACCACTGCACCTTTTTCTTTCCTTTCCAAAAAGTAGATAAGGAAGGTTTTGAGTGAGGAACAGAAGGGAGACAACTGCAAATTGAACGCTTCTGTTCCTCACTCAAAACCTTTTAAACTTTTTTGGAAAGGAAAGAAAAAGGTGATTTTTTTCCTGAGCTGTATATGAATATATATAGATTTTGATATCGATATTATTTAATTTCATTACAGCAGAAATTTTTCTTTTCAGGTTTTATGCAATTAATCGGTGAGATTACATAAATATACTGTTTACTGTATTGGGACTAGCATCCATCTATACTTAAAAATATTTATTAAATATGTTTACCTCAGGGTACAATAAAACACACACAAACAAAAGCCTAAATTTAGGTTATATCCTTTCCTCGCACAGCCAAAACACAGCTAATTCCATGCCATGAATAATTAATTGAGACAAAGATGTCCCCAGAAATGTTGTTTGATCATATTTTTGGGATGATCACTCCTACCCATTATTGAATGCTTGGACAGCGTATGAATATGATAACTGTTTACTAATACAAGCTATTAAGTTAACGAATCTAGGTTATCGTCCATTAATGCACCATTACTTTGTTCCGTATTGTCTAAATAATATGCAAACACTGAATGAAACATTTGTATTTCCTAAAGGTGACCAAATAAAAATAGCCAAGTATTTTTTTTGAGAGAATAGCGAAGCAATCCTAATTCCTGTTATTGCAGGAACTTTCATTCACAGCAGGAAATTAAAATGGGCAGCTAAACTGAAAACTTAAAAATGCTTCTAAAGTTTATTATTTTTTCACTTACAGGCCTTGTCTACCCTGTAGAGGCAACCAGGAAGAAAAACAATGTGACCCTCATCCATCCCTTTATCCTTCCATGTGCCCCTATCCACTTTCCCATATTGTGCCCAGAGCTCCAGCAGATGGCCAGCCTTAGGTAAAGACATCTGTAGGCATTCATTTCATCCCACCTGCCCTCTCGCTTGAAAAAAAAAAGCTATTCAGGACATGGCTGTTGAAATTGAAGGCCAAGACATGTCCTAAACCAAATATTTATATGAAGCTTCATCCAAATGAAGTAATGAGATAAACCGTTCCCAAAACTTTTTTCTCAGATTCTCAAAATACTTATATGTGATGTAATAATATGTTTGTGCAAGCAAGCTCATAACTCTTGAAAAGTGTCTAGCTTCCGGTCCATGTTTAACAAACCTTTCATGTAACTGGTTTAAATGTCACCTTTACATTTAATAACAGGTTAATTATAATAATGGTAGTATTTGTCCCAAATGGCAGACTTACAGAGCCCCCTTCATTTGACCAGGGAAGCCCACTGGAGAATGGTCTGCTGTTTGAGACACACCCTAAGGGCTTGTCCACTGTTCTGTGTCTGGGGGTCAGACACTCTTCTGGGTCCACCGGGTCACCCCGTGGAGAACCCCAAAAACCACCCGTGGCTTCAGAAGTAGGCCCAGCTCCCCAAGTTCCACTTTGACAGGTTCTGTTAGAGCTAACAAGGAGGCATCAAAGGGCTATGGCACTGTTCTGTTAACGTTCCGCTAATGGCTTTAAAAGGGTCTTTTGAATGGGATTTTTACAGTTACCTGTTTAAGTGCAAAATAGAAACATACTAGATTTTTTTTAATCAGCTACACGTTGGACACATTTGATTAGAAAGTGCTGCATTCCCCTGAGCAAGGCCATTTCTCCCTAGGCCAGGCCTTTTTAGTCTACAAGTATCATCTAAACAGTTTTATCTAAAAACATTAACATCATTTGTAAATATAATTTCAATTCACACGAGAAAAAACAATGTAAATCGAAAATATTATTTTTGATCAACACTGTCAGCACTTTGGCCAGACCACTGACCTCTATCCCTCTACCCCATAACTCTACCCCTGTCCCTCTTTCCCTCTACCCCATAACTCTACCCCTGTACCTCTATCCATCTACCCCATGACTCTACCCCTGTCCCTCTACCCCATAACTCTACCCCTGTCCCTCTATCCATCTACCCCATAACTCTACCCCACATCTGTACCCCTCTACCTCCACCCCTCTAACCTTCTACCACTCTGCCTCCACCCTACTATCCCTCTAACACTCTAACACTCCTGCTACAGTGATAACGGGTCCGTTGCTACAGTGATAACGAGTCCGTTGCTACAGTGATAACAGGTCTGTTGTGAGGCTGGCAGGTCCAGGACCAGATGTGAGGGTGCAACCAACCCACTGGACCCTATAATAGCGCACAGCTTATGAACATCCTGTAGACCCTGGTCTAAAAGTAATGTGCTATGCAGGGAATAGGTAGCCATGCGGACCCAGAAGGTTAAAGGGTGGCATGCTGCTGGTGAAGGAACACAGCCGGCCACACAGATAGCCCCTCCAGCCCAATTTCCTGGAGCGTCAGTGACTCAGTCTCCTGCCAGGACTGGGACCTGTCCTCCTAGCCTAGAGATTGGCTCCAGTTGGTCACCTGTTCGGTGAAATGCTCTTTTTTCTTTTTTGTTCAGTGTGATCCAGGCAAGCGGCTGATATAGCAGGCCACGGGGGAGGGTTGTTTGTTTTTGTTTGGATGCTGTGTAAAGTTTCCGTCCGACCATATTACAATGCCACAACCAACAATGGGATTCAAATGAACTGACAATCGGTGGACGGCTTGGGAGATTTTCATGATTAATGTCTGATTTTATCAAAACTATTGGCCAGACTGAACCGAATGGGTCCTTTTAATAAACAGGAAGGGAGGGAGGGAGGCGACCGTTATTTTTCCTGCCTTAGATTAATTCTGTTGTATCTGATTTTAAATCAGGCTATTACTTCATTTCCTGAGATAAGCAATTTGATTGTTCGTTAAACTCTTTTCAACAAATGCAAATTTCGGAACAGCAAAAACAGAGGCATTGAGGGAGGACCCATTGTTGCCAGGACGGGGGTGATACAAATGCAAGCAGCCAAAACACACCTAATTGGCATGTTGTTATCAGTGCAATCAGAGAAAGCTGTTCAAAGGGCCAGCACATTGCATTTGCATGTGGGACTGAGTGTAAATATATATTTTAACTGTACTTATTTAACTCTTTAAAAAATACAAAGTATGAAGCTTTAATACCAAACCCACAGATGCAGGGTTTTGATTTGAGACAGCCGTTTTCATTTGAGCTAACCCTAAAACAGGATGACAAAAGGAAATGTGAATTATCATGTGGATTTGAATTAAGAGTCATTTTCACGGGGAAGTATGTTGTTACAGCGAATGACTGACATTTACACTTTAGAAGCAAGTTACACATTTGTATTTTCAGCAGCAAAAGGAAGATCAAATGAAGACCTGCAGCTGTGCAGCCTACCACAAGGTAGTGGTCTTCATAGACCACTCATGTAATAATCTATATATGTTATAAACATTGATATATTCTAATGTAGCATGTCTGATCTATATAAATCATGTCCCTGTTCATGTTAATGACCAGGGATACTCGCCAACCCCAACATTTGTTGAGAACTATTCGCTCATGCTTCAGTGGAAAAGGAGCAGAATTTCTGCAGAGGCTGATGTTATCAGCAACACCAAGCGACAAAAGCTTGGCTAAATGGGTCAGTCCAAAACTTTTCATGTTATCATGTCTGTCGACCGGTGTCAAGGTTTATCAGATGGCCACGGCTTTGGTCTGGGCAGCTGTCTGCATTTGGTTCCAATTTAAATATCTAAATGGCAGTAAAAAAAAGTCAGTCAATTTAAGGAGCTCAGAGACCATTCATGGGCAGGAAATGAGAGTCCAATTATGATGACCCCAGGGAACAAGCGAGTGCTTTCGGAACAGAAACATCTAGAGATGGATATGGTAGGCTGAATGGAGAAAAGAAACTGGAAAAGAAACCCTTCAGTGTTTTTCCATCTCCTGATCCTGTGTTGCTTTGTCACTGATAAGGGGACCGACCGCGTTCTGATTGGTTAAGACCTCATCTCCATCTGTCAATCTGCCAATAAGGCAGTGGCTTTTCTCTCAGTCTGCCTGTCAGACAGTAGTCTTCCTCTTCATCTGCTAGTCGGAGAGTAGCCCTCCTCTGTATCTGCCAATCAGAGAGTAGCCCTTCTCTGTATCCGCCAATCAGAGAGTAGCCCTCCTCTGTATCCGCCAATCAGAGAGTAGACTTCCTCCTCTGCTACCAATCAGAGAGTAGCAGTTGTTGATTGTAAAGTAGCCAAACTCAAATACAGCTGGGCTTTCTTGACCACAGGGGGCGTGGTCAACTGTCAAGGTCTGTCTGCATGCCTCTGACCAGATGTGAGCAGTGGGTTATAGGTTCAGTGTAGAAGGTTCTGGTCCATAAAATCAAAGGGTAATTTGGTATATTTCCGTAAAGAAAGTGACAAAACGATATGGTAGTGGGCCTATAAAATCAAATTGTTAAGCATGGGGTCCAGGCAGGCATGTAACCAGTAACTTTAGCATGTTCCACTTTAAGCATGTTGGAACAGATGCCGTATCTAGGGAATTCTTTGTAGCAAAACCTGGAACCCCTCCATATTTACCACATGCAACTGCCCTTTTTTGTTGAAGATGACAAATGACAAAGATTGGTGAAAACAAATGACTGAAGAAGCAAGCAGTCCTGGCCCAGCTACACCTGAGATACATATGAAGAGGTGGAGCCAATGAGCTGAAAATCAATAACAGCGAGTTATTGTATGCAAAGGATGTAGGACCGGATACTAAACTTGCCTGATTAATTTGGACATTATATGAATCAGTCCTAAAACTTTTGTGACCCCGGAAATAAGTCGACAGTAGAATGATTATTGTTATTTCTATATGGTGAAACCTATATTTATACATTACCTTCAAATAAAACCTACATTTATACATTATCTTCAAATAAAACCTACATTTACACATTACCTTCAAATAAAAGCAATATTTATACATTACCTTCAAATAAAAGCATTATTATTATTACACTACAAGCTTGCATCTCCTGCGACAAACATTTAGAGCCTCTTTAGACTACATGAATTGTCCTGATGACAAATTAATTTAAATAACAATTACAGAATTTCTGAATGCTATTTTCCATTCACACAATATAACAGAAAACTCTGGCTGGGCCAATGATTTGCAGTATGACATGTTGGCCTCCTGTCCTACAAGGCGTATAAACTGACTACGTAGTTTACATGGTCACTAACATGAAGCAGAAACACACTTCGTATGCAACTCATTCCAATCCAATACACTCTGAGTAACACATCGTCCTTAGGACTCTGTAGTCAGAAGAAGTTTCTGTCTGGAAAGTGCACCCCGCAACCTCAGAAACATAGCGTACTAAAATTAAGATTTTCCTCTGTTTGCACAATTAAAAATAAATCTGCTCTCAAGTCTTGTTAATCTAGATAAAACTATCTTAGTGTGAGAACGGTCTTTGATTTCGCGTGTACAGGACATTGACAGGATCACAAGCACTGAGGATCATCTAATTCTAGAATGTTCATTGTTTTTTAAACACCTAATGAGTCTGCAGCTGTTGTTGTCATTAACAATCTTTGATGTTGTGGTTTTTCTTCTTGTTTCCAGCAGAAGTTACACTTTTGAAGCACAGCGGGAATAGAAACTAAACACAATCCGTGAATGATGAACGAGAAGCCTTGTTAAAGTACCTCAGCCATCCATTTCTACTCCACATAATTCAAACACACTTAGCCATCCCCCCGTCGAGGTTGCCTCCTCCATTTGCATGTGATTGCGTGTGAAGCTCATCCCCGCGTACGTCTGCCACCTTCACCCAGACACATAATGGAATCGTCTCGGTTGTCTACCTGATTTAATGTTGTCTAAGCACGGCCTCCAGTCAGAGGACATGTCCAACCGCCACCCCGGCCCCTGAGCAGTGTGCCGGTACCGTGTGATCGTGATCATGAGCACTGCACTGCGTAGGGAATAGGGTGGCATTTGAGACACGGCCCAGGCACGAATAAGGGGAAAGAGTGCTGCTTGAGGTGAGAACTGTTACAGCATATCAGACTCCATCTTTGAGTCACATTGAGGTGTTTGTTTGCTGAGGGAGACCGAGGCGAATGTCCCTGAGTGAGGCCTGTCTATCTCCGGCTGTTCGTCTGAGAACTGCCTGTGCTGATGAGCTGTGGAGTGAAAGATGTGTCTGTCTCGGGCCGATCACTGCTGCATTCCTTCATAAACGCTTTTCTGCGTGCTCCTCGAACTAAACCGAAAGGTGAGGATGGTGAAGAAGCTTGCCTCGCAGGGGGGCTGTTCCACAAGTAACTCGGGGGCCAGCATCTGAAACTAGCTGGTGAGGCTGTAGTAGCTCACATAATGACTCTGTTCCAGCTGTACTGTGAACCAACCACACCGCACATCTGGGTTCAAACGCTGTTTAAAAAGCGTTCACATCTGAACTCGATTGAGCTCGCCTAGCTGGCGGAATGGAACCCATAGATGAGAGACGAAAATAGCTGAGCTCTCGCCACTGCAACTCCAGGCAGGCTTCGTTAAAAACATTCAAAGGATTAATGCTTATTTTAAAATTCTTCAAATACTATTTGAACTGAGGCCTGCTGTGCCATACAATGGGAAAGTACTCAGGCTATTAAAACCCGCTCGGTTTTGACAGTCAGTATTTTACTCCTGGACTGCTAGTGGCAGCGAAACACCAATGTACTTTACTCTAATCAGGAAATGTCCCTGGCTTGTTTGTTTGGGTTCCTGGAGCATGCCCACAAAGTCATGTGACCCGCAGGGGTCACGTTAAATCCCAAAACTAAAGAACCACACCGCTTCTTAGCCCTGCTCCGGAGTAGGATGGCCAGAACGCGTTCGGAAACCCCTGACCTGCATCCTAATTCTGTGTAATAAACCCGGCCTCTCCTGCTTTGTGCCACGTCGAGTGTCGCTCCCTGGTCTGATCCACTTAAAGACAGAGGCCGTTAACAGTCGGGTCCAATTTGCATCGGGGTCCTATTGTGGTCTAGATTTATACCACGAGCAGTAAGGAAGTCAATGGAAGCTGTATAGGGACTCAGCGGAAAACAAAGGGGCTATTGTTCTCCTGACTGCTTATAACCTGAGACTTACTACTGTGAGTTAAGTCAGGACAAAAACGGGGGATTGCAGATCAGGAAGGTATCTCTTCACCTCTCTTCACCTCCCATTTTTCTTCCTTTTCACAGGTCTTCTGTGGATCCCCAGGGATGTTGCAGGATATTTTGGACTGTCTGCTTCATTTTTCACCAACATGCTTTGTTTCTCAGGACATGCTTCCTGTTCATCCTTATTCTGTATTTTCCTGCCGCGTCACTCCTGTTGTTCCGGTCCCATATTAAAACATTTGATTTACTCTTATTTTTCTGATTTCACAGGATATTTTTATTCCCATTCAAGCCTTTACTGGTGAAATGCTAGGGTCATTTCTGGGGCAGGAGGAAATACACCTCAGTCAACAGTGGGGGAGTTTATTTTAGGATTTGTAGAGCGAAAAGTCTGTAATTATCCTTACGAATTCAATACACAATTCCCTTAAATATATAATGAATCTGTCTATTTTATCTAGAAACACACAGTTGAATACTTATGCAAGCAACATATTTCCCCACACATAACCAATGTTATTACAATCACTGATTTTGAACAAAACAAACAAAAATCAGTGTGCCATTTGTAATTAATGAAAATACCAAAATCGGTCCAGGGTTTAAAAACGTTTGAAAGTCACAGTCACTGTTACTTTTAAATACATATTAATGTATATAATGTAACTTGTTCTGTAGTTTGAGATGTACACGTAGATCCCAGTCTGAGACCTGTGTAATCTCCTAAACCCCTGACAGTCACTGTGAGGGCACCCTGTTGGGCCGTGGGCTCCCAGCACACTGATACAGAGCAGCCTAAAATGGAACCCTACGAAGTCCACTACCTACCACCAGGCCCAACTGAGCTCCAGTCAAAGGTAGTGCACTACGTTTAGAACAGGGTTCCATTTGGGACCCAGCCTAAGTGCAGGTCCCCCAAATAACGGCCTGGTGTAGCCCCCTCGCATAGCAACGGGGCGGAACGAGCTCATGATATAGATTTTCAACTCCATTTCTTTCACGGGTCCCTGGCTGTGCTGGCTGTTGTTGGCGGACGGTCTGTCACACCTCAGGGCTCGGTGGACCTAAGTCATATTTTTATAGCTTGTGAAAAGCGCGTTTCAAACATTCTTTGACCTTTTCATCAGTCTTATTTCCTTCCCTGGGGGCATCAGAGGAGACAGTGTACAGCATCTCAGGGGCTCATTTCGATCTGCGCTGAATATGGGTTATATTTATTTGCTATCAACATTTTAAAAAGTAGTTATTGTTTCGGGACCGTTTAAGGCACCCTGACTCTGGCTTTCAGTACTATTTCATGAAAAAATATATGGTCCTATTCTATTCCTGAATAGTTTAATAGTATATTGAATAGTATATTTATCCTTCCATTTTATATAATTACTCAGAGACAGAGTATGAGCAACAGTTAACTAATGACAGTGGGTTTTCACACACAGAGTATGACCAACAGTTATCTAATGACAGTGGGTTTTCACACACAGAGTCTGACCAACAGTTATCTAATGCCAGTGGGTTTTCACACACAGAGTATGACCAACAGTTATCTAATGACAGTGGGTTTTCACACACAGAGTATGAGCAACAGTTATTTAATGACAGTGGGTTTTCACACACAGAGTATGACCAACAGTTATCTAATGACAGTGGGTTTTCACACACAGAGTATGAGCAACAGTTATCTAATGACAGTGGGTTTTCACACACAGAGTATGACCAACAGTTATTTAATGGCAGTGGGTTTTCTCAGACAAGGTCGACAGTGTTCTGGTCTTGGTTGGATTTCCACCGACAGACAGCCTCGCCCTCCCGGCGCGGCCAGGACAGCTGTGTTCCTGAATCCACCCCCACACCACTGGTTGCCGTAGCCCAGTGGAGGGGTGACAAAAGGGGCTTAGAGTCCTTTCTAAATGTGGAGCCCCACTTCACACAAGCCTTCAGCATGTCTCCCCTGAATGAACCTCCAGCTGCTGGGGTTCTGCCATTCATCCTATTGACTGGAGCCCAGTGAAGGGGAGCCGAGCAGCACTCTGCCTCCCAGCCTCGGGGTGCGTATGTAAGCCAGGCTGCACCAAAGGATCCCTCCCACTGCTCCAGTCATGTTATAATGGGATTCCACTCCTCCGTCTCCCTGGGCAAACCAGCTCCGCCATTTTAAATCTCAGTTCTCTATTTATCCCTGAATAAAAACGTTCGGATTGTCAGTCCCAACAAAGCGAACCAGAGCGTTTATAGAAAGAAATGCACTGGTGTTCTTTAGTCTGGGTGCCTTCATAACAAGCAGGCTTGTCTATTGTGAACACCCTGTTGAAGGCATTATCGAAACAGGCTACAATGGTTTTTTTAAAGAATATCAGTAACAGTTTTTTATGTAGCACTCAGTAACCAGTGATGTTATAACATTTTACCCATTGGTGTTATAACATTTTACCCATTGGTGTTATAACATTTTACCCATTGGTGTTACAACATTTTACCCATTGGTGTTACAACATTTTACCCATTGGTGTTATAACATTTTACCCATTGGTGTTATAACATTTTACCCATTGGTGTTATAACATTTTAACCATTGTTGTCATAACATTTTGTTTTGATTCACTATTCCCCTCCGTTAGCACCTGCCGTTTTCCGGAATAAGTACCTCTTCTACATATTTTTCTTCAGCCCTGATGAGGGGTCAATGAGTCCTTCTGCAACTGAAACTTCTAACGTCTCATTCCAATCCTTCATCTGCACATCTGGTGCTGTGCCACTAACTGACCTCTGCTGTTTTAGAAGACCAGCCGTGGCACAAAAAGCCTCAAAAACCGTCTTCGACGAGGAAAGTATGTTTCCTGTGTGGTTTTTAAAGTGTAATTGGGTTTTACCAAGTAAATGTTTCAAAATTGCAGTCCACTTTGTTTGACCAGGGCCCATTGGGTTCTGCATAGGTGACAGGTTGTCAAATTGTGACAGAGGCGGAAAGCTGTGACCGTTCTTCAGGGGTGACAGCCAGACCCTCGCCCACAGCCAGCCCGGTGCTGACCTGTGCGGCCCAGTGGATGTGCCCCAGGGACCCTCGCCCACAGCAGGGCTGGAGCACTGATCTCCCAGCTCAGTTTTGATTCCCAAGGTCCCAATTTGATTCCGATTTAGATTTCACTTGGATATAGCCATTATTACTATACCAGTGTTGCTTATGAGGGAGATTCTCTAAGAATGAAGGCTGTGAACTGTATCGGGAACTCTAGCTTGTATAACATCACAGATTCGACTGAATGTAAGTTTGAGAGCAGCCTGGCGAGGGCAGGTTGACTGCATGTGTGAAACAGCCTGGCGTGAAGCAGTTCCGTCAATGCCACAACTCGCATCATATTAGCAACACTGTCAGTCAGGATGACTGGTTCTTCCTCTCTAACCTGCCACTCATTTAACACCTCCAAAGACAAAATGGCAAGAATGATAAAATCAATTTCTGGATTTTAGGAACCGATTTCTGTCTAAACAAGAATCCCAGTTAATCGGAAAGGAACGGCCAGGGGTTTAGCGTGGCGGGCGGGACGTTGCAGGCGGGGGGAAACACTGGAGATGACTGCCATTCCTGCAGAGCAATGGGGGACCTTCAATACAACAGTAAACACGCACAGAGAACTGTTGAGGAGGACAGAGATGTGTGTGTGTGTGTGTGTCGGGGGGGTGTATAGGTGTGTGTATATGTGTGTATAGGTGTGTGTGTGTGTGTGTGTATGTGCATAGGTATGTACAAGGGTTACCAGCATATGAAGCTTAAGCCCCTATAGTCAGCAGAGTACTGGAGGATTGGGTGGAGTTGAAAGTCCCAGGCTGAAAGACATTTCCAGATCCTTCTTTACACTCGACCAGGATCAGATGACACTGCCGCGTCTCAAATCTTTTCCTTCCCGCTCGTCGTCTCCCTCGCTTTCAGAATGCACCCGGATGACCTTGCGGTGTAAGGACAGGACAGGGATCCGTCCGAGCATATTTCACACGTGTGGGAACACTGCCGGCACAGCTGAGAATCTGTGACATAGGCTGCGCTCCAAAGGGCTTCCTAATCTCATTACTTCTGTCGACCAGAAGAACAGGGTGTCGTGAGGGACACCTTATCATGATCTCTTCCCCCTACTAGCGGCCACATAACGATCTCTTCCCCAAAGCTACTGTGACTGAATGTGTCACATTTTAATTTCTTGAAGCAGGTAAAGGTGTTCCACAGGGGTCAGGTTTAGGTCCTCTGATGTTCGAGCTGTTTCAGAATCAAATTGGTGACACTGAAAAAGTGTTTTATGCTAATGGTACAGTACTGTATTCCGATTCCAATCTCTTGACTAATAGTTTGCCAACATACAGTCTGACTCCAAAACATTACAGAAGTCATTTCAGGACATATGTCTGATAGAAGATTTAGCTTGCAGAGTTGTGATGGTCTGAATATGTACTGCTTTTACATTCACACCCAACTGAATTTTTTGTCAAATAGCACCAAGTCCTGCCGTTAAGTGTCTCTGTCGTCAAGCGTCTCTGTCTCTAGGTGTCTCTTAACAACGGTACTTTATTTGACCAAAATCTAGTGCTAAAATAGTGCTGGCCATTTTCCAAACAAATGTCTATTTGTTTTGCTACCTAGGAGGGGATTTCTTTTGTGCTACATCTGGAGCCAGTGATTTCCCCCTTAAGGAATCTGTGTGTATCACAAGTCTGTTCATAGTAACAAATACAGTCAAACGGAGGCTAACATGATTACCTGATAAGACGATTCCCTCAACAACCATGGTGTGACAGACCCTTCTTCCTCCGTTTCTCAGACACATGCTATTAATAATGAAGGTTTCTGCCACTGACAGTGTAAATCACACATTTCCTGGGTTTTTTCCCGGGCGACTGACACCTGTGACAGATGTTCTACACGGCCCTCTAAAAATAACAACATCTACTATCTTTCTTTTCATTACAAAAGACAAATCTGATTCCATGTTCACAAACTGTGAAACAGGTCATTAACTTGGGGTTTATTTTACAGCATTTCTGACAGAACGGTGATAATGGCAACCAGGGGGTTGTGTACTATGGGTCCAACATAGACCATGAGGTAACGTATCTGTGCTTCCCAAGTGTAGCCAGTCAACTGTGACTCACGAGGGGAAACAGGGCAGTCACATCCAGAGAGGTGTGTTTTGGGACGGCCGGGTGACATCATTCATCAGCCGGAATTGTAACAGGACGGGTGTTAACAACCAGAGGTCACTGTGGCATCATGTCGGCAACCAGCAGCAGTGTCTTTAATCTGGGGAAGTTAAACATCTGGTGAGGAAGGAACCAAACTGTCAGGTGGGTATCCTTCACGACACGGCTGTGGCTCCACACTCATTGTTTTACATTTCTGACACAAAAGAAAAGATCACCGTACAATACCCATCTGACTGACAGACTGATGAGCTGGCTGGCCGACTGGCTTGCTTTCTTGCTGGCTGGCTGGCTGGGAGACTAGTCGACTGTCTGACAATTTTACTGACTGACTGGATGCTGGCTATTTCACTGACTGAATGTGAATCTGAAATTTTAACTGGCTGTCTATTCAACTCCCTGGTTGTCTGGATGTCATTATATTTAACTCACAGACTGGCTGTCTATTCAACTCCCTGGTTGTCTGGATGTCATTATATTTAACTCACAGACTGGCTGTCTATTCAACTCCCTGGTTGTCTGGATGTCATTATATTTAACTCACAGACTGGCTGTCTATTCAACTCCCTGGTTGTCTGGATGTCATTATATTTAACTCACAGACTGGCTGTCTATTCAACTCCCTGGTTGTCTGGATGTCATTATATTTAACTCAGACTGGCTGTCTATTCATCTCCCTGGTTGTCTGGATGGCAATGTATTTAACTCACAGACTGGCTGTCTATTCAACTCCCTGGTTGTCTGGATGTCATTAAATTTAACTCACAGACTGGCTGTCTATTCAACTCCCTGGTTGTCTGGATGTCATTAAATTTAACTCACAGACTGGCTGTCTATTCAACTCCCTGGGTGTCTGGATGTCATTATATTTAACTCACAGACTGGCTGTCTATTCAACTCCCTGGTTGTCTGGATGTCATTATATTTAACTCAGACTGGCTGTCTATTCATCTCCCTGGTTGTCTGGATGGCAATGTATTTAACTCACAGACTGGCTGTCTATTCAACTCCCTGGTTGTTTGGATGTCATTATATTTAACTCACAGACTGGCTGTCTATTCAACTCCCTGGTTGTCTGGATGTCATTATATTTAACTCAGACTGGCTGTCTATTCATCTCCCTGGTTGTCTGGATGGCAATGTATTTAACTCACAGACTGGCTGTCTATTCAACTCCCTGGTTGTCTGGATGTCATTATATTTAACTCACAGACTGGCTGTCTATTCAACTCCCTGGTTGTCTGGATGTCATTATATTTAACTCACAGACTGGCTGTCTATTCAACTCCCTGGTTGTCTGGATGTCATTATATTTAACTCAGACTGGCTGTCTATTCATCTTCCTGGTTGTCTGGATGGCAATGTATTTAACTCACAGACTGGCTGTCTATTCAACTCCCTGGTTGTCTGGATGTCATTAAATTTAACTCACAGACTGGCTGTCTATTCAACTCCCTGGGTGTCTGGATGTCATTATATTTAACTCACAGACTGGCTGTCTATTCAACTCCCTGGTTGTCTGGATGTCATTATATTTAACTCACAGACTGGCTGTCTATTCATCTCCCTGGTTGTCTGGATGGCAATGTATTTAACTCACAGACTGGCTGTCTATTCAACTCCCTGGTTGTTTGGATGTCATTAAATTTAACTCACAGACTGGCTGTCTATTCAACTCCCTGGGTGTCTGGATGTCATTATATTTAACTCACAGACTGGCTGTCTATTCAACTCCCTGGTTGTCTGGATGTCATTATATTTAACTCAGACTGGCTGTCTATTCATCTCCCTGGTTGTCTGGATGGCAATGTATTTAACTCACAGACTGGCTGTCTATTCAACTCCCTGGTTGTCTGGATGTCATTAAATTTAACTCACAGACTGGCTGTCTATTCAACTCCCTGGTTGTCTGGATGTCATTATATTTAACTCACAGAATGGCTGTCTATTCAACTCCCTGGTTGTCTGGATGTCATTATATTTAACTCACAGACTGGCTGACTATTTAACCGAATAACTATTTAACTTACTGACTGACTGGCTGTGTGACTAATTGACAGGCTGGAAATGGTCTCATTTGTGTCGCAGCCAGGATTTAACAGCGCCACCAGTGTCCCTGCGTACTGCTGCATACTTCCCTGAGAGATTTCCCAGAGTCCCCGTAGTAAAGGAGGACGCAACGCTTAAGGTGCCGGACTGAACAGATGATCACTGATGGATTCATATCAGGCCGACGCCCTGCACCCACCCTGGTTAAGCCATCGCTGACACGCCCCTTGAGTTAGTTTGCTCCATCCTACCGCTGTATTTTCAAAGCTACTTCACTTGAGCCATCAATCTCCCCTTCGTAGGTTGTGCCGTGTGACACCAGTCCCCTCATCATGTGTCCCCCTCCTTGGTTTCTTCTATGGCCGTGAAGAATGACACCTCGTGATTGCAGATGACCCGAGGAAATGACTTGTGGGTGTCGCGTGGAATGGCAAGAACCCCCATTCGTCTTTCTCGCCCGCTCCGCCGGCCTCAGCCAGCCGATCCGTCTGCCAGACGGTTCCGCCTCGACTCGCTCGCCTGACACGCGCAGGTGTTTCCGAGATACCTGCTGGCGATCACCGAGGACAGCCGCTGCAGTGTGTAACGCTGTGATGAAACGGAGCGGGGCGCGGCAGGGAGTTTCGGGTGAAAGGGTGCGTCGTGACCTCATGCCAGTGATGAGCAACTTGGTGTAAGACATGTTAAAACAGTGGAGTTAAAACTGTGTTCTGCCTTTTCAAATGGTCTAAATTTGAATGACACATCTTTTAATTATACATCTTTTATATAGAAATATGAGCACGTATTGTATGACAGATGGCGAAGTGAGTATGGAAAGGTAGAGAGTGGCTTTTCCCCCAAACTCCTTCATTCCTTTGATACGTAAAGGCGGAAAATAGCGGTCTATATGTACATATTTATTCAGGCATTACATTTAGTCTCCTGTCCTGTATAGCATTATTTCATGCCCTATTCCATAATACCTAACATGCCTACTGAAAACAATAAATATATACATATACACACTGGGAGATTTGCTTTGTATAATGTTAGACTGTCAGATTCCAAATTCCTTAAAATGAGAGAACCCTCCAGCATTCAAAATATTCTCACCGCTATAATGTTATATTGATCATAACAAGTCCTGAGACTCATAGTTCTGTGGTTCTGCAGGATGCACTACTCATATTTGCACTTGTTATTTTCTGGAAAACACAAGTAAAATATCTCTGCTCAAGTGAACCTTGATGTCAGCCAGGTTCGTCCATTGACATTCTGTTGGTCACGCAGATCAGCCATCAGGTGTCAGGTTGGTCCGGGGTCCAGTGTGTCTCTGTGTTTACAGGGCTCTGCTGAAATTACACAAAACACATACCCTTTGTCCACCTTCAGATCAATGCCTCAGCAAGAGATCCAGACCGTTCTTCCTCCATGGCCGTTTCTCTATGCACACAGGCATACACCTCCCTATCTCTGGAATACAACAGCATCCATCGTCCCCCAGGCAGACCCTGAAAAACTACATGGCCGGAATGGTAGAAGCAAAACCAATCCGTTTGGGTCCCTCCCGTTTTCAAATGCACGCATAGATACCAGGGGTACTACTACAATCCCCGGCACAGTCCTGGCGGCACAAATGGCACCCTATTCACTTGGCGGCACTGTGCTTTTCCACGAGGGCAGCTGAGTTCAAAGGCAGCGCGCTTCTTCGGGAGTAGGGCGCCATTTGGGACGACGTGCGGCTCTGATGATGTATGCGGATGCTAGTGACCCGATAGGATGAGCTGCCAGGGGGATAAAGTCACCTGCACCCAGGTTGTCTTTCCTAGATTAAGCACCCTGGCTGGCTGGCCGCCATGGCGCAGCCAACCCCCAGGGTTCTCCTGGATGCCCCTCCGCTCGGGATGTTGTCCCCCTCCAGGCCCTCCGTAATTGACTGGAATGTCAGCACGAGATGAACTGGGCTGAAATAATTGCTTCTTTTATCTCTGAGTCAGGATGATTATCTTTGTGTTTTTTTTATTTTCTTCGCACGCCGTCGGTGCCGCCCTTACAACCCCTTCCTGCTGGGGCTCCGCCTCCTCCCGCTTGCCACCCTTTTTCTTATTCGCTAACAGTTGATGACATCCTCCAATTACCTTTAAATTAGCCCCGCCTCGTCGGGATGGAGTGTCTCCGTGAAGAAGCTCGTGGGGAACTTCAATTTCAGGTAGCTGAGAGCAATTTGTGAGTAAGCCCATGACAGCTTACGAATTCATTGGTTTATATTGTTTATATTAGCTTCAATTGAATTCATGGAGGTGCCTGGCATAATTCAGACATACATGAGACACCTGTGTGAGAGATACAGATATTGTATTAACCTGTGGTCGACTCCCCCTCATTCAACGCATACAGAATATATATTTGTATTTTTTTATTTATTAAAAAAAATACAGTGTTGGCACACATACAGCATACATAATATACTGCATACATAAAATGCACACATTATTTGGCACACCAAATCCATTCATAGAAGAAGATCTAAACCGGAATAAGTGGTATAAATGTGTGTGTGTTTGTGTGTGTGTGTGTGTGTATTTCAGTTTCTGTTCATCAAATTAACTCATACAGAGAACAGAAGAGAACAGAATATGAAGGTAGAAAATATTGTTGGACCAACCAGAATAGCAGTCTAAGTTCTGGTCTCTTGCACTTTTTGACATAAAATCATTTGATGTCGTTTGCTTTCTAGACCACACCTGACGACTAACAACGTAAGTCACGGCCCTTTTTCTTCCAACAAACAAAGACTTCATAAGTGACAGAGAGGAATAGAATATATATAGATATATATAATTTTTTTTATAATCCACACAAAAGGTTACAACACAAGAAACATGCACATAGTGAGTAGCAACAGTGACCGACAATCTCCTGGCGACTGACAGGGACCTGTTCTGAGTCACCATGCAGGGTTAGAAGTTCATTTGGGTTCGGTCCATTGCGCGCGTGAGTGAACACTCGTACTTAGCGCGCCACGTAGACTAAGCGTATTGCCAGGGGAAACACTGACCAGTGATGTTGCAGTCCTGTTTAATGGCACGTCGTGGTCCAGGGGGGCGGGGCAGCTGCCATTCCAAAGGGGCGGTGCTGCCAGTCAGTTGGCACTCAGTGAGGCAGCAGTAAATGCCTTTACAGATCATTTTCATCCTCCCGAGGGGAACCAAGTATTGGAAACTCAAAGCTCCAGAAGCTCCGCTGGGCCTCACGCCCATCGACGTGGATGTGTGCGCGCTCATCCCGTCCTTTCCCCGTAGTCCGCCGTCAGATCCTTCGCCGCGCTGACGCTGAGGAAGAGATTGTTGAGTGCAAAAAAAATCCATGCGCTGCTTAAATTCCGTCACTGACAGCTGGTCGGCAACCAGGAGTCCTTTGGATCATTATCAAAGGACCACCTGTATAGCTGTGGGACTGGATTCAGCAGCCTTTCAGTTCCTCGCCCACCATTCTAGGCGATAAGCCACCAGCCCTCCACACAGGTCCGGCGGACCTCATTAAGCAGACCTTCAGGTTACTCATGTACAAAGTGAACTGTGGGCTGGATTGGCATTTTAAAAACAGCCCTGACCATCTGACACTACCTCCTGCCGGTACAAGACATGCCAAGACGTGAGAAACCCTGCACAGCCTTTGATTGTTTTTGTTGTCGAGACGGAAATCATGGATGTCTCCCATTTCGTTGCTTCAGGACGGGTTTGAGAAATTTTCTGATGTACTTTTACCTTTAAGCTTTGCTCACAAAACAAGACATTACTGCTTGAAGAATCAGTAGCATGCGCAGAATAAGACTTTTCCCAGACAGAAAACCCTCCACTCTTTTATCACGGGACTTTGGGAGATTTTCGCCTTAAGCCAGCAAACACAAATAAAAACAATTTCATTTATCAGCTGCATTCAGTGGGATAATCACCATGGCGGCGGTTTGATAGATGCGTCCATTGCTCCGTGGACATATGCATTGTGTGTCCCAACTAGCTACTACTCCCTTTGTAGTGCGCTGCATTTCGCCCGGCTCTAATCCACGTAGGTGCACCACAGAGGGAAGAGGGTCACATTTGGGACACGCCCTGAGGCACAGACTCGGCAGCAGGAATCAATAGCCTGAAAAGGGCAGGCGAGCGCACTAGAATCCATGTCCACTCAGCCAGTCCCGCATCTCTGCGTCACAAACGATGCCCTGTTCCCTGTGCGGAGCCCCGGCTTTGACCAGGCTCTGTGGGGAGAGGGCGCCATTGGGAACGCACCTCCCGTCCGCCGTCACCACACAGAGTGTTGGGAAGGCAGGGTTCCCCACAGGCAGAGCAATCCATCAGCGCGTGGGCCTGGCCTTCAGACTAAACACACTGTCATTATAGCAGGTCAGCGCGTCACCCCCCCCCCCCCAACCCCCAGCCCCCCCCCCCCCCCCCGGTCATTTCCCTCAGAGCTATTGCATACACGTTTACTGTTATGAGACATGGGAGTAAACAAAGCGTGGCTGCGGCAAAACGAACAGGCATACAGAACTGTTTTTGCTGGCTGTCTGGCCTGCACCCAGTCCAGACACACGGCCGTTAAGATTTGGACGTGACGGGAGCCATCATGGAGAGGGCTGCTCCAAGCCGGAACTGCGATCAGTATGCATCCCCGGTCTTCTCTGTGTTTTTAATCTAATAGAATCATAATAAACGCCAGTTAGTCTGTGCGTTTTCATCGAAAGACAATTACTCCTATGTGTTAGTTCTACTGCCTGATAGTGGTGAAGCAGGTTACATTCATTGTAATTCGCCTTCTTTAAATCCACAGCAGTGTGACTTACATTTTCACTTGTATGAAACAGGTTACATTTACAGACAGAAGGCCTATCTGACTTTTGATGTAAATACCGTCATTCAGATTAAGACATAGGAAGCTGCTGGCTGATGCTAATAAGATATAGCTCTTTCCCACTGTTCTACACACAAAGTGAGGTAAAAGAGTAGAACCTGAGCGAAAGACAAAGAGCATTTTTACACAACTGGAGAAACACAGTACATGACACAACAAAGGCCATTTGGTCTCAACTTGGGATCCACTACAAATGTTTTGGCTAAATAATGAGATAAACTCAGGCCGAGAGGTCGTAGGTTGTGCAATATGAACGGGTGAAATACAGGCCATCATGGGTCCTGCATTCTCCCAATCTAGATCTTACGCGCCGATTTTTTATTCTGACATGCCAGAAATGTTCATTCTCATCTTCTGCAGTCCAGTTGAGCAATGCAACCCGTAAATTCTCATGCAATGCAAAGACATTCACATGAGTGTAATAAAAGGCCAGACAAAAGACAGACAGGATGTCCTTTTACAGTGTGCATTCATCCCAAATGGCACCCTATTCTCTATATAGCTAGGGCCCAATAGGGACCCATTTGGAACGTGCCCACTGCCTACACAGCCACCTACACCCATGGCACCACCGTCACACACATTCCGCGGGGGGAACAGCTTGCTTATACGGCTCTGCTTCCACAACAACGGCGACCACGCCGTCCCCGGCAGCTTGTTTCCCAACCGACACAAGGGACGCTGTCATTCACACCCCTGACAGAGGCCGTTAGCTCCCCTCTCCACACCCCCCCCTCCCACCCTGACCTTCTTCAGCCAAGCACAGTCGCACTCCTGAAGCGATGGCCAGGATGCAGCTCTGGTTGACTCATCTATGTGAATGAGAGCCCCCGCTGATTAGCAGTTTTGCCCTGAGTGGCTTGTCACATTTGTCTTACACTGTGACCCTTCTCCAGTTGCTTAGGCCCAATTGTCAATGGTAAAAGTGTGTTCACAAATCCAATAGAAAGGACTATGGCCAAAGTATTCAGCACAAATATGTATGGGACTGGCCTATAGCAGTAAATCTACTTAGTTTTTCATTAAAATAAAGAACCAATAAGCGCCCTTTGGCAGTTCTAACTATTTGTTGTGTTCTGTGTAGGAAACATAAATTCAAGGTGTTCATTTCATTTATATTTGGTTTTAAATTGGCCAAAGCATTCAGCACAAATATACATGGGACTGGCCTATAGCAGCAAATCTACTTGGTTTTTCATTCAAATAAAGAACCAATAAGCGCCCTTTGGCAGTTCTAACAATTTTTTGTGTTCTATGTAGGAAACATAAATTCAAGGTGTTCATTTCATTTATATTTGGTTGAGTTTTAAATTGACTTGAAATCAATATAAAATAAAAAATAATGATGATTTGTTCTTTCTCCTGAATTCTGAACTCCCAATGTGGCTCTCTAGCTGTAAGTATTGGTCCCCCCATCCAAACCAGGGATAGTCGATAACACTTCTAGAACCGTTTTTGTATACACTCTCAGATCAATTATTTTGTTCTCCATTTAGAACACTGATAAATGTCCAACATGAAACGAAAAAAGGTTCTACATTGAACCAAAAGGGTTTTAGGTGGAACCCGTAATGAACAGCTGAGGACACAATTTAGTTTATTGTTCAGTGGATATGTGTGACTCCCCTCAGTGAGTGAAAGGTGAAGGGAAGCTAATCTAGTAAACCTGTCTGAAAGCTGCTCAGAAGGAATCCATCCCAGGATCTGCAATATCTGATACCTGCAGTTGGAGAACTGGGATTGATTCTCTGCTTTATCTCTTCTATGTGGCTATTTTAACAGCAACTTCAAGCCTTGCAGATGATCACTGTGGGGACAAATGACTCACGAATTTCTACACACACCCTGGTTTGCCAGGGCATAAAATGTGGAGTGAGTGAGCTTTGAATATGGAATTCAAAACGTACTGTTTAATTTGTATTTTAGCTGTTGTTTTTAGCTGTTTGGGTAGTGATTTTTATAGGGCAGTTAAGAAAAGTAGTATTTTTCTGTCCCAATGTTAGTTAGCTAGCTAAAATCTGCTAAGCTAGCTAAAGTAAATAAAGATAGCTAATGTGGCCGGCCGGGCCAGCCAGTCACAGGAATATCGACGTATGAAGTTTAATATGTTCCATTAGAAGTTAGCTAGCTATATTATGTTACTGAGTTAGTAATCCGCTGCCTATCAAGAGTTTTCATAAAGTCGCTACCTTTTTCCACACCTCCCATCAGCTGCTACTGACTGTTACAGCTGATCCAAAGACATTATTGAAGGGAAAACATGTCGATCTGCAGGTTGAC
Organism: Esox lucius; assembly: GCF_011004845.1. NCBI lineage: Eukaryota > Metazoa > Chordata > Actinopteri > Esociformes > Esocidae > Esox > Esox lucius. Next base: position 33,865,704 of record NC_047582.1, read on the forward strand.
TTACGATAACAGCGGCCCTTCACAAAACAAGCTAAGTAAGCCATTCCTGTCAGAAGAGGTGGAGTTAGCTAGCTAAACTATCTAAGTTTGTTTCTTATGCCAGTGATGGCTGGAAGCATCCTATCGAATCTAAACCTCATGCAATGCAATGTATTCACACAGCAGTGTTAGCGGCGTGAGCTGTCCATGCGGTAGGGTCACATGTGGCCACAGTAGGTAACCGGCGACAATTCAAGTTTACAATTTTTTTAATAAATACCACTGACTCAAATTTGTTTGAATCCTTGTTTAACTCAATTGTCGTGTGAGTCCTTGTAGTTTGGGCCCATGGAGATCTTGTCATGTGAGTCCTTGTAGTGTGGGCCCATGAAGTCCTTGTCATGTGAGTCCTTGTAGTTTGGGCCCATGGAGACCTTGTCATGTGAGTCCTTGTAGTGTGGGCCCATGAAGTCCTTGTCATGTGAGTCCTTGTAGTTTGGGCCCATGGAGACCTTGTCATGTGAGTCCTTGTTGTGGGAGTCCTTGTAGTGTGGGCCCATGAAGTACTTGTCGTGTGAGTCCTTTTAGTGTGGGCTCATGGAGTCCTTGGTCTTTGCAGTTGTTACTTGGGTTTTTGTGTTTGCAGTTAATATTCCAAAAGCTCTGTTTTAAGATACATTCCGCATTTTTTTACTACTGGTTGCAAAAATAGTGCTGTTAGATTATGTCCATAAAAACAACACATTTCACATCCAACCAGAATAAAAGCTATCAAAAAATAATAATCTTTTGCAAAAGTGCCTCTTCTACATCCAAAAGACCTATGTTCCAAGCACAAGGTTCCACTGAGGCCTGTTGGAAAAGCAGTCTGATTTTGTGGCTCGTTAATTTTCACCAGGTGCTGATTTAGAAAATACAAATAGTAAAATGTAATATTAGATTGCGCCACTGGGATTATAACATGTTTTATTCCTCATGCATGTTTTATTTTCTCACACAACGAAGCCGGCTAGCCAGCACTACCGGCTTGATGAAAGAGCAGGAAGCCACAAACACAGTCCTGATGCAACACTTCCGAAAGAGCTGGTAACTCTTTTAGACAGGTATGATCAAATTGGACGGTCAATTAAATATTGTTTCCAGTTACATTTGATATTTTGTGTGTGTGCGTGTGTCTGTGAGGACACATCATATATTCCTAAATTGTCACACTAGAGAAAATGCCCTTGTCAGTGTGGCTGAGAGTGTGGGAGTCTAATGTAACCAGCCTAATCTGATAAGAAGGCTAGGGCCTGAGTTGTCTGTTTTGGTAATGCATTTGAAGCTGGGGCCTGACACACTACCCCTCCCCCCCTTTCTCCTTTTTTTTTTTTTTTTTACATTTTCTGTGACACCACATGAGATTGAATGGGTTTTAAGGTAGAGGAGGGGTTTTGCTTGAGTTGTAGGTCCAGCGGGGTAAACGACTGCCCCCTAGGGGAGAAAAAGAGACCAATTCCAGGCCTTAGTAGAGGTTGAACTGGCAGTAGGCCAACAAGGACTGACGCTGGGGTGGTCGTTGGAGAGACACTGCAGGGCTCCTTGACACAGCAATCTCTGCTTCCGTCTATGATAATGTGACTCTCTCTGTCTGTGTGCTGGTGCAGACATGTGTGTTCCTGGAAATATACAGAGCAAGAGAATAACAACATATAGTGTCCCTAGAGAGATATATTTCTCTCAGTAATGCACTAGTTGTCACTAGTTTCTATAATCATAAACTCATAAACCCTGCCTGTTTTTGCAATTACTTTACATAAAATAACAACCTAACCCTAATCCCAACCAAAGTGTTAACCTCATGTCCAAACCTAACATACAGAACAAAATGCTTCTTTTTTTTTATTTTATTTTTTTGCTTTGTTTTGGCTGTGGAATCTCACTTTGGCTCTGTATAATCTAGTTTAAATACAGTCACCAGGTTTTAACTATACATGCAAAGTAATAGGAATAAACAACAACAACAACAACAACAACATAGAAATACTATGACACTTCATGTATTTGTTCAATATACAGCAACCTGTCTGGCCAGACAAAAAAACAGTTGTACTGTTTTTTGATAATCACTGTATGGTATTGATTCAGGCTTGTCTTTGACTTCCTCAATGTAGTGTCTTCCCATACAAATCCCTACCATCAGTGTACATTCAATATTCCTGTCTCGCACACGATGTCCAGACGGCATTAGTACTCCGCCCACATGCCCCTCACCACCAATGAAATCTCGCGCTGCAGCAAAGGGTTAAAAGAATGTCTGGACACTGCTGGGAGGAGTGAAGAGCTGTGATTGGGTAATTAAAAATGACGTAACTGATATGAAAGACCAAATAACTAGTTAAGAAGGCAGTTGGTAACTTCGGGAAGGGGTTGTTTGAATGAGCTGGGATTGTAGAGTGGCAAAAGCAAGCTAGCAAAGCACGGAGTAAGCAGAAAGGGACTGTGGGTATTTGGAAACCTGCAGTGGCTTTGAGAAAAAAAAGAAACGACGTAGACATGGTGCAGCAAATTGAACACAGCGAGGCGGAGAGTAACATGTCCAGAGAAGCTACAGACACTGAGGAAAGCGAACTGATGGCGTGCAGCCCGGTGCCACTGAAACCGGTGAAAGCCGACTGGTGCAAGACGGCCACCGGTCACATCAAACGACCCATGAATGCATTCATGGTGTGGTCGAAAGTCGAGAGGAGAAAGATTATGGAACAGTCTCCAGACATGCACAACGCGGAAATCTCCAAAAGACTGGGCAAACGTTGGAAATTGCTGAAAGACTGCGAGAAGATCCCGTTCATCAGGGAAGCCGAGAGGCTCCGGCTACAGCACATGGCTGATTACCCCGACTACAAGTACCGACCCAAGAAGAAACCAAAGCTCGACAATTCCACCAAACCAGCGGCGCAGTCACCGGAGAAGATCACTGTCAGACCTGTAAAGGCTCCCAGCAAGAAATTCACCAAATTGAAAACGACCAAGGCGGTGACAACGAGACCGTCTCACGACCCTCGTTTCGATTACGTTTATACCAGCTTTAAAACTACTAGCAAGTCCGTAAAAAGGGAATATACTGACGACGAGGATGATGACGACGACGAAGAGGAGGACTACTTGGAGGAACTGTCCTCTCGGATTAAAGTGGAAGAGGACGAGGAGGCGATTCCGTACAACATTGCCAAAGTTCCCGCGAGCCCCACTCTGAGCTCCACTGCGGAGTCTGAGGGCGCGAGCATGTACGATGAGTCCCGGAATGCGAACACAGTTCCCAACCAGAGACTGTTCTACAATTTCAAGAACATTACCAAGCAGCAGAGCACACACTGTCCTGCTTCTCTCTCACCAGCATCTTCATTCAGGTCGGTGTCCACCTCGTCCAGTTCTAGCGAGGACGCGGATGACTTATTGGTTGACTTCAGTTTAAATTTAGCCTCCGGTGCCCACGCAGCGGAGCTCGGGAACTCAAATTCAGGAAATCTGTCCCTTTCCTTGGTGGATAAGGACTTGGACTCTTTCAGTGAAGGCAGCCTCGGTTCTCACTTTGAATTCCCAGACTATTGCACCCCCGAGTTGAGCGAAATGATCGCAGGGGATTGGCTTGAGGCGAACTTCTCAGATTTAGTATTTACTTACTAGCTAAATACATATGGAATCATTCTCTGATGGTAGCACTGCGGGGACCGCGTTATCATCTGTTCCTTTGCTGCGGTGTGGTTACCATGGCAGGAAGGACAGTCTTCTATGAACTGAAACGAGATTCATTACAACTTGGTACCACTGCAAAAAAGTGACATTTGTCACCATGACAGGGTTTTATGGATTTTCCTCGGGTCTGCAGTGAAACTGCTCACATTTCAATGTGGGTCACCGAGTAGAATCTGAACTATGCATTCCCATCCCACTTGTAACCACTTGGGTAAAAAAAAAAACGGCTGGGCTGATTCGAGGCAAAATCTGCAACACTGTTCATTCAGGATGTTCAACTTTTCAAAAAAAACTAAACGATTTTATGTGATTTTCTGTATTCCACACAACTGTTTATTTTTCTTATCTGTTCCGAATCTCTCCTGGTATGGAAATGAGTAGGCTAAACCCGCTATAGGACACATGGCAGCAAGCAGCATTTTGATACATAACCAACATACCTCATCTTTTTAAAAAAAAAAGTAAGATATTTTCAGGCATATTTTTGTACAGTTAAATTAAGGGAATGTTCTTACTGTGCTTTCAGTGAGTATTTTTTGGGGGCACTTCTACCCGGTTTCATTTTCGTTTAGCTTGCAAGGATGAAACACATCAACTTGCATCTAAATGCCTTGCGAATATTTTAAGCTAGGGTATATATGTACAGAAGAACTAGATCAGATTTGAAACGTTTAAGCATAAGGAGTTGAAGAATATAGACCTCATTGCTGGTACTAGGTTCAAGATTGTATATGTTCTGTAAAATAGTAAAGTTAGGAGTTTATGTATATCGGTGTGAATGGGTCTCAGATAGCAGGTGTGAAACTGGATGTTCTTTTTGCATTTTATCATCTTAATGGCACATATTGTTTTCTTCATTATTTTGTGCAATATAGGCTACTCTTAAATGGACCATCTGCGTTTTTTGTAGCAAATTAAATACGTTACTTGTCGTCATGCCGAAGTCTGTATCTTGACAACTGAATAAATCAGCAGGAACTGATTCAACTGAATGCTTATGTTTTGTTCTTACGTTGACAGTGAAACTTTTGGATGTTGTTTTAGGTCTAATTTGGGCTGGGTAGCTGCTTTTTCCTAAAGACCACCCCCTTTAACTAGTTTAATTTACACCAGTCTGTCATTGTAGTATCCATTATTTTTCAGCATTCATTGTAATTGTCCTGTCTGTTGCGGCTGTAGCATGAACTGACTTGACCCCTTTCAAGCTCTAATGACTACTGCAAGATGAACTTAAGTATTTTAAATATTTTTCCCTTTCAAAAAGTGATCTGGATTTGATTTTGGTTAGGATTTAGGGCATAGAACTTGAATAGAATCATTATTGACTTAAATTGACGCATAAACTGTGCCCAAGCTGTTGTAGTGTATTCCCGTTTTGCACAGTTGTGCCAAGTCGGGACTTACAGTGGGTATTCCCCTCTTTTGGGACAGCTGAAAGATATTTAGGTGTAATTCTATGATTTTGCCGGATGTTAACCTTTTGCTTCCTGTAATATCCTTCATCTAGCCTACACCTCCAAAAAAACAAACAAAAAAACACAGTATTCGTCTCCGAAGGGACTGTCAGACACACAACTCTTTGGTTCCGACACCTTCTCAGCGTGGGTCTGATGTCACCATGACAACAGATGGAATGACAAGGCTGGGTTCCCCCCATATGGCCCCCTATTCTCTATATAGTGCTGGTGGCAGATGGGGGGGGGGTGCCATTTTCGAATGAAGACGCTGTAAGGGAAAGCGTTTTCTGACCAAAAGCTCTTTGTCTCTTTCGGGGGCCTAAGTCCACTTGAAAACATTAAATATTATAGGCTGTCACTTGTTTGGAGCTACACAGCCGGTAAAATTTGCATCCACCCAGCCATTTGAATAGGCTGTTTGGGTATGGTATTTGGTTAGAGGTTAATCCCCTCATCTGATGTTCATCCCTGAGATCATCCCCTGTGGTGAATTGTAAACATTGATAGGTGCTGACTGTTTGCTTCTTCCAGACCTGACAGTAAGACCGTTACCCCATACTGGGTCTGTCTGTTTGTCAAAGGAATGGTGTTGCCCGCCAGCTAAACCACCATGCTTTACATTTCCTTAACCGTGATAATCAGCTCAATTAAATCTTCAAAAGTCTGTGTGTCGAGGGCGCAAAGTCCACCTCCTTGGACCTGAGCCTGTAACGTCTTGAAATCAATCTTAGAATATAATATATTCTGGGCCCACTAATAGAGTCCCATTCTCTGAGTCCTGCTTTCTGCGATGATGGAAGAAGGGCAGTTCCAGACAAAAAGGTAGGTGCATGTAATTGCGTCATGTTGCTGGAATGTCAACAACCCCACCTTTCTACGGTCTTGACTAACACGTGGGTGCCGGCATCGCCACCTCTGCTGCAATGAAGCAGCAGATTCTTTCACAGGCCCCCTCTTGTTCACGCCTCAAGCTTGGAAACGCATCCAGCAGTCGGCCAATTATCTGCAGCTGACGGGAGCATCGGATGTAGCCTCAGCCTAGGTTCCCCGTCTTCGCACACCTTCTCCACATGTCCTATTATTGTGGCCTTGGACCAAAACGAGCTGTTGGATGCAAATGAACGCCTGTGTGCATGTAACACTCATGAAAGGCTAGGTGTGTATGAGTTGACAGGACGATGTGACCCGGTTTAAAGTGTCTACTGTGTTTGGGGTCTACTGTACACGTGCATCAGCTTGTGTCGGTCACACAAGACTTGTGTTATTGATCAAGACCCAAGAAGCAATGTATTTTGCAATGTTGGACGCTACTAATGACCAGGACCTTTTCAATAGAGCACCATGTGGGGGGGGGCATTTAGGATAGAGACCACACACATGCCTCTAATCTAGTCTCTAACATAGTGATGGCCAAACGATGCTTCATAAGTATTATTTTAGCAGCAGGATATTATGCAGGCAGCACTCTGATTTTCTTCATCACAATAAAAGCCATCATTGAAATGTATATGGCAATATGGTTAACCATATAGTCTGTAAAAAAGAACAGACACAAGCAATATTGGAACGGACATTAAACAGTGTACTGCCTAGAATGCTAACAATATTGCCTTATGTCAATGATGGCTTTTATTTTGTAAAAGAAAATCTCAGTTAGCGCGGCTAGCATAATATCCTGCTGCTAGTAGAATGGTCATGAAGCCTCGTATTGTGATCACTACTCTTACATACCAATATTATTATTATTTTGGTTGTGGGAAAAGCTATTCACAGATTTAATAACACTGAGACCCATATAATATATAAAAACAACAGAACGTCTCAAATGGAGCAGTGTGCTGTATTGGACCAGAACTATCTGCAGCAGTTAGGTTCTGCCTTGGCCTTCCAAGATCCTGGTACATGAAGTCAAGTAGGCACTCATTTTTCTCACACACATTTCAACAACAGGGCTCGTTATAGAGCTTCAGGAAATGGAACACGCACCATCGGACTGTGGCCTCTTGATTCTAGGCATTGTGTTAGCATTTTGAGTCCATTGTCGGTATTTGTCCACATAAACACCTAAGAGTTATCAGCGAATGTCACTGAAGCAATTATGATGCTGAAAAATACCCTCCAGATTTGTCACCCAATATTGTTTGCAGAAAACCTTGCTGCACAGTAAGAAAAAAAGGGACTATATAAAATAATTATCCTGCTGTTCCTATAGAAAACCCCTTTGAAGAACCGTTTTTAATTCAAATTAGAACGCTTTTTGGTTCCACATGGAGCACTTCCTACAAAAGATCTTATATAGAACCCAAAAGGGTTTTATTAAGGTTTTTCCTATGGGGCCAAATACCTTTTTTGGGAACCGTTATTCTAAGTGTAGAACCACATAGACACGGCAAGGTGCAGACTAAAACTAGAGGGTCCTACACATAAAGGCACTCGGTGAAGAAATCAGCACCTCTATCAAATGAGTCCTGATTAGCGATCATCACATTCACACTGTCTGCTCTCGAGCACTGAACACTATGTAGAAGATGAGTTTTGTGCACATGCAAGAAGTACCAAGTACAAATGCTAGCGGTTTCTCCTCCTGTTTTCTGATTTGATCATAGCCAGCTGAGCAGGGCCAATCACAAAAGGCTGAGCACTAGCCGTGGGTGGCCAGCGTGCACAGTGTGAGGCGAGTTAGTGATCTGAGTTAAGAGAAACGCCAAGTGAGCACAAGGCCTACGGTCACTCTAGTGTGCCCCCATCTGTAGCCTCAAAAACAGGATAGCAGGGCTGCAGTTAGCTTAAACATTCCCAAATGAGCTGGCAGAATTCTGGAAAAAAACATTTGCTGCCAGTGGAACTGGCTTTTTCATTGATGATATGACAGCAGAAGCAAAAGACATTCTGAAATGTACAGGGAGCAATATTTGGATTTCCAATGTTTTGGAGTAGACACATGGACCATGAAAACATCCCAGTAATTAGAGAGGACCCTGTATCTGTGGTGAACCATGCATTAAAAAGAATAACAATCACTTCAAAAGATGTTATGTTGACATTTTCATATATTGTATATATACCTGTATATATATATCACATTTAAATATATATCGTATTTTCCATATATCAGTCAAAAGTGAGTTATAAGTTCACATCAATTTATTTAACTCTATACACAGTTTAGGAAGAATGTGGGTGGTGTTTGACTACCCAAACCATAGAACAAAACAGAAAAGCCTCCCCCATGTACTGTAAGGACATACCTGGCCCACCTATTGAGATGTGCCTTGTTACGTAAATCAAGTGTCAAATGAGGTGGAAAGGAGGCTGGAGTGCCACTTCAAAGTTCAAACACGGCATACAGATAAAGCTCAAGGCTCTCCTTGTGTTCTATAGGAAAACTATGCAAGGCTTGATTCTTATTTAGTGCAAGGAGGCCTTGGAACGCTTGTTCAGCTTTGTTGTAAAATTATTACACTATGGAAAATGTGTTGTTTGTGTGGATTTGTGATTTTACAGTTTTCCCTGCTCCTACAACAAAAAGACAGAGGCATTTCATTAAACCATGGGGGCTGTTTGCAGTTCAAATCATGATGAATTGGTAAAGACTGGACGTGGTAATGATTTCACCTGTGTGTGTGAGTACATGAAGCATTTATACAGACACAACTTAACTTTGGTTACAAGCTGTGAGAAGGCAGAAAATCATGACTATTCAAATAGGGCTTGTTCACACTTGGAGTTTTACGGTAACTTAGCAAGTATACTAAAGCTTGGTGCTGACAATACCAGTGTTGAGGGGATTCCCTGGGGGAGCAGTTCTTGAAAGTAAGGAAGAAATCACTAAAAGTTGCTCTGGATAAAAGCATCCTATAAATGACCAAAAAGTAAAACTTTTTCTGTGGGACAGAATTTGAAAATCTTTCACTACAGATTCCACCCAACACTCACTGTGTGAATAATAATGCTTTGCACATTTCATAACAACGCTGTTTTGACCATTTGTTTTGGGGCTGAACATTCCACATCAGTGTATCCTCAGTAGAACCTGATGAAGATATGGTCTAAACTTCATCAATACTGCTTCAAAACATGTTACAATCTCTGAAGAAGACACATCTCTATTAGTTACACAATTTGCCATCATAATAATATCTTCAAATTGTTTTTAGATGCAGTTTCACTTAAACTAGCTGGTTAAGTGGAGGCCACTGGATTTTAGTTGACATTAGTATTGCAAACTATTTTGACTAATGACAATAACTTAATCTGTCGGCGATTTGAAGACATGATAATGGAAACATTGATTTCCATAAAAGAAATAGGTCTATTACAGGAACGTTCTCATATTTCTAACGCCCTGTTGTGTAATTTTAGACTGAATGGTAATTAGCTCCTGTTCAACTTCTGGTCATCAATATGGCTGCCCTGTCTACCGAATGTTAGTGTGAGCAGAGAAATAGAAGGTCTAGGTTCAGAAGTAAAGATTGCTTTTAGCCCTATGTATAAATAGACATCGACATCCACTAGAAAAGCTAACGGTGTTGGCCATATAAGTTAGCTAGCTAATGCTAACTGTTCTAACAGAAACAGCTTGCTTATCTTCATAATAAAATTGTCAGACAGTATGCCGCTGCGTCATGTACAGTAACACGCGTTAGCTAGCTAGTTACTAACTTAGCAAATGTACTTGGCTAGCTGGTTACCAGTTGTTAGCTAGTTTGCTGAGTTTACACCACATGCTATGTGTGCTGCACTGGTTGTCAACATCTGTATTCTGTTATCTCTTAATTAAAGTTTGACTAGCTGGCTCAGCTATGTTAGCTTATCTTATCTAAACCTAACCTGAATCTTAACTAATGTTAGGGAGATAGCTAGTAATTTTGGACAAATCATGCTGAGAATTATTTTAAAAGCAGCAGCAAAAAGCTGGTTAAAGTTTATACAGGACATAGACAATGCCTCGGGACGGCCATGCAGAAATGCTCTCTCTCTCTCTCTCTCTCTCTCTCTCTCTCTCTCTCACACACACACACACAGAGCTAAGTTTATGGTTTAGATTAATATATATATATATATATATATATATATATATATATATATATATATATATACAGTTATGTCTGGAAATATTTGGACACTGACACAATTTTCATAATTTTGGCTCTGTACACCATCAAAATTGATTTGGAATTAAACAACCCAGATGCAATTGAAGTGCAGATTTTCAGCTTTAATTCATGGGGTTGAACAAAAATATTGTATGGAACGTTTAGGAATTGCAACCATTTTTATAAACAGTCACTTCATTTCAGGGGCTTAAATGTAATTGGACAAATGAACATAATCATCAATTATATGTTCATTTTTAATACTTTGTCTAGAATATTTTGCAGGCAATGACTGCTTGAAGTCTGGAACGCATGGACATCACCAAATGCTGGGTTTCCTCATTGGTGATAATTTGCCAGGCCTTTACCGCAGCTGTCTTCAGTTGTTGTTTGTTCATGGATCTTTCTGCCTTAAGTTTTGTGTGAAATGCATGCTTGATCGGGTTGAGATCAGGTGATTGACACGGTCATTGCAGAATATTCCACTTCTTTGCCTTAAAAAACTGGGTTGCTTACGCAATATGTTTTGGATCATTGTCCATCTGTAAAGTGAAGCGCCGTCCAATCAATTTAGCTGAATTTGGCTGAATCTGAGCAGACAATATATCCCTATACACTTCAGTCACATCATCAATAAACACTAGTGACCCAGTGCCATTAGAAGCCATGCATGCCCATGCCATCACACTGCCTCCCCCGTGTTTTGCAGATGATGTGGAATGCTTCGCATCATGAGCCGTTCCAAGCCTTCTCCTTACTTTTTTCTTCCCATCATTCTGGTACAGGTTGATCTTTCATCTGTCCAAAGAATGCTGTTCCAGAACTGAGCTGGCTTTTTTTTTGTTGATGTTTTTGGGCAGAATCTAATCTGGCCTTTCTATTCTTGAAGCGTATGAATAGTTTGCACCTTGTGGTGAACCCTCTTGCTCTCGTGAAGTCTTCTCTTTATGGTAGACTTGGATAATGATATGTCTACCTCCTGGAGAGTGTTCTTCACTTGGCTGGATGTTGTGAAGGGGTTTTTCTTTACCACTGTTGTCTTCCGTGGACGTCCAGGACTTTTTTGTGTTGCAGAGCTCACCAATGCATTCTTTTTTTCTCAGAATGTACCAAACTGTTGAATTGGCCACTCCTAATGTTCCTGCTACCTCTGATGGATATCCTTTTGCAGCCTAAGGATTTCACTTAGATTGAGAGCTCCTTTGCCCGCATGTTGTGGGTTCACAGCAACAGCTTCCAAATGTGAATGTCACACCTGCAATCAACTCCAGACCTTCTACCTGCTTAATTGATGAAGAAATAATGAAGGAATAGCCCACAAATCGTCCATGAAACAGCTATTGAGTCAATTGTCCAATTACTTTTGGTCCCTTGAAAAAGAGGGGGCTACATATTAAAGAGCTGTAATTCCTAAACCCTTCCTCCAATTTGGATGTGAATACCCTCAAATTAAAGCTGAGGGACTACACTTTATGCCCATATTCATAAATATATTTTGCCAGCCAAAATAACAAAACTTGTGTCAGTGTCCAAATGTTTTTGGACCTAACTGTATCTTTTTACCTCCATGTGGTTTGGCCTTGGCAGAATGTTATGTCATCGATAGGACCATATGTTTTTACATATCTATTTCATCTTATCGATATTAAACACACTCCCATCTTTATCATATTCATAATCCTTGTCAGTTAGGCCTACGATACTCTTTCAATCGACGCAAAGTGATGACTGCCTTTCAAACCACAAAAAATTATCCACAGATTAGGTTGTGGAGCCTATTTTAATACGCTTAACAACGGAAACAGAAGGATGTTTCTTATTCCCACAGGTTGTTCCTCCCGGATTTAATGTGTTGTCTTGCGTCTGGTGTCAGATGAATACGATTCAGCTCATTTCTTCCGTGCACATGTTAAGCTGTAGAATGAAAGTCACTCTTGGGTCGGCTGCAAGGACAGGTTTGATTCAGCTGTACATTCCATGTTCTCCTTGCAGAGAAATGTGCTGAGGTCAGTCAGTGCACTGAAAAATCTGTTTCTATGCTCCGTATCAGTTGAACCTCTGTAATAGATTGTGTTTTATTGCTCTGCTTGTCTGCTCTTCTTGAAAATGAGGAAGCTTGTTGAGACAATGGCTTTTCTTGTCTGGGAAAAAAGCAAAATAATCAAAGAATCAAATTAAAGGATAATACTACTATGCACCATTTCACCTCGTTTGGTTTGGATCTGTCCTCAGAACCAGTGCCAATGTTATTTCGTTCTGGCCCAGGGAACCTTTCTTTGAAATTAATTTAAGAATCGAGAACAGGCATAATCCCACTGTGCACGTACAATACCCATTAAACCCAAACTAACTGTTATCCTGAATCAGGGGTCCCTCCCTTTTCTCCGTTCATCAGGTTGCCCGGGTTACCTTGTCGGAGCGAACAGCTTAACCGCTCCCCGGTTGCATCGGCGCCGGCCACATGTCCCCAACGGCAACCTGTTGCCTGATAACGGCACTTTTAACCAGGAGCCTGTAGGCGCGCCATACACCCACGATAGGGTGTGATTTGGGACGCAGTCCGTGTTAGCGGCTCTAATTTGAAAGTCGATCTGGTGCTCCGGTTCACTGGGTGATCAGGGCAGGAAGCCCAGGGTGCCACGGGGGTTAATTGTGATGAATGCAAGGCTCAAGCCCTCAGGGGGTGCCCCACCCCCTAAAAAAAGTGAACTCTGTCTCCAGCCACACAGCTTACAGCCCAAATGGAACCGGGTTTGTAGGGCACTGCTTGTAATTCGAGCCCTGTCCAAATGAAGAGCACTTTAAAGAGGACGGGGTGTGATTTTGGGACAGAGTCCAGACCAAAGAGTCACGGACCAGTCCTAAACGAGGTTATCCTCCTCAGAGTCCATTTGTCTGGGTGACTAGACTGTTGGATTAATAATTTTTTCATCTGCGTTTAATATCGCAATGTGTTAACGTAATCTCCTCAGGTTTATGTGTCCCTGCCAGTGAGATGGGTACAACACAGATCTAAGATGGCTCAGAGGGAATTTTCCCTCCTTGAATAGTAAATAGCACACTATTCCTTGTGCCAATTCCTTAGTGTACTATTCCTAAGTGTACTTTTCTTTAGTGTACAATTCCTTAGTGTACTATTCCTTTGTTTACGGTTCTTTAGTGAGTGTACTATTTGTTAGTGTACTATTCCTCAGTGTACTATTACTCAGTGTACTATTTGTTAGTGTACTATGCCATAGTTTACTATTCTTTACAGAACTCTGGTTTGAAAGTAGTGGACTATATATAGCTCAGCCCCCATTCCCGTCAAATCAGTGTGTTTTTGTAGCACAGGATGTGTGGATACGGAGGGATTTCATTTAGATTGCTTTAGAAGTCAGGAGGTAATGGCAGAGCAGGCTGATCCTTAACAAGGCTTTTCGAGGTAGATGGAAAACTAAACACGTCGGTAATTGCGCCAGCTCTTATTAGGAAGTAGGAACTGATTGGACTGTAAAGGGATAATTCAGGGTTTTTGTTGATGAAGTCCTTATACTTTAAGTCTTACGTTTTTATGAGCTAAAGGTAGATTTGCAAACTAATGGAAAATAGTGTCTGTTTGCCAACATCAAGCTGGTTCCATAGACTTCCCAGCATTGCGCTAACGCTAGTTAGCAATTACTCAATTTCATCTTTCTACAAACTGCACCCAGGAACACACTCAATGTATCCACAAATTCATCTGACTGAACTCAACAAGTACTTGAGATGCCGTTGAATCGAGTTAAAATTCCCCCCTGGGTCACTGTATAAACCGCTGAATAGTTGCCTGTATTCCTATACTATACTATACTGATATTGTAAATGTGTACATTACCTGTATATCCATGAGCTGCATTCATCTACTGCTCACTATCCTACATTACCTTATATGTTTCCTGTCAGAAAATTCTACATTCATAAAATACAAATCTGTTGCACATTTCCTGCACTCTGTCTGTACGTATAGGTTTCGTGAGTAAAACTCTTGGGGACACTGCAATTAAATGCGTTTGCGTTTGACATGTTCAGCGTACCACTGTGGAGGAAGAGGACGTGCTGTCACTGGTATCTCCCCTGGGTGTGTGGCTCAAGTGAGATGGGTGCAGAGTACTTTGTTGTTGTTGCAGACTCTTGCCATGCGGCACTAAAACTCTGAAGTAAGCAGATTTGCCGGTGGGTGTCTGGGAGAGGTTATCCCACAGTTGGGAGTCATCACCCCAGGCCTCAGCTCAGACCCACCCCCCCCCCCTCAATGGAGAACAAATGGTCCCCCATTCCCAAAGTGTAGAGGACCACTTTTGACAAGAGCCCTATGGGGAGTAGATAGAGAAGATAGTTCAATTTGGGATTAACTTGTTCTGCAATTTGGTTCTCATTGGCTACAGGATAACTACAAGGCAGAATGAGGTAAAAGTTAAATTTTGATTGTGTATTTTGTAAATGGACAGAATTCTTTTAAATAATTACAACAAACGAAGCCTTGCTGTAGAGAACCAGTTACATCAGACAGACAGACACCCCAATGCAGACAGACACCACAGACAGACAGACAGACACCCCCAGACAGACAGTCTTTGATTACCAGAGAGCAAACAAAAAACTGAGCCCAGCATCTTAAGTTTGAAAGTATCTCCAAAACGCAGAACGGGGCTTTTCAGTCGTTCAGCTCAAGCCTCAAGAAATGTTAACCGTCGAAAGCGCGTGACATGTTCTAAATTTCCTCAGGTAGTCCTGGGGTAAAGCTGCCCTCCTAGTGACACTTCAGGCCGTGCTCAAGAGTGACGTAACTCCCGTGAGACATTGTGTCATTTCATAAGCCGCCAGGAGGCTCGCCGTCCTTATAAGGAGCCGTTACAGAGGAGGGGGCAGTTCATATCCGAAAACCAAAGTAGCGTAAAAATGGATTAATCACTCAAGCCGTCTTGTTAAGTCGAGTTCTTAATTAAGACACCGGCTAATCCAGAAATTCCCGTCTGACTGGACGGCTGGTCACAGAGTGCCTCTCAAACAGCATGCTACCTCCTTTGATGGTGCACTGGTTTTCTCCAGGGCCTGTATGAGCTCTGGTTGAATGTAGCGCACCGCACAGGGTAGAGTGTGCCATTGGGGACATCTGCACTCCGGCATGCGCAGTTTATCTCGGCCCTCGTTTTGACTTAGTCGGTTTTTAAAGACCAGCGCCTGCCGAACAAATCCCCGGCACAAAAGGTTCTCAGTGGCGACGCCTTACTTTCCTCAGCCACTTAGCGTCGATATCAGCCCAGTTAATTGTTCCGCATTTAAAACAATTTGGGTCGTGGAGACAGACCAGCTGTCTGATGAAAAGCTAACAACAACAGCTAAACACCAGGACCTGCGTGTGTCCTCCTTTTTGGAACATCAAATTTGACCCTATTCCCTAAGCGGTTCACTACTTTTGATGGACCCTGGCCTGAGGTGGGGCACCATGCAGGGAATAAGGTGACATTTAGAGGGTACACATCCAGATTAACATGCTCCTCTAACGGATTCATTTAATTCCTGTTCTGGCAGTAATTGCAGGGAAATATAAGCTAGACTAATAATAGTATGACTTAGTCTTGAGTCTAAGTCATACCAGGCCTGAACAAAGAACAATTGAAAGATGCAGTCAATGATTTGTGTCCACTGATTGTAAATGTGTCCATGTCAAGCCAAAAAGAGTCCCAGAAAATTGTGTACTATGTCAGAAATTGGCCTATTTGTGCCTCAAGTCATCAAAACTACTTGCTTTCAAAGAGAGAATTTCAAGGCTAGCTGAAATATAATAATGATTCTACTTATAGGCTAAACATATACAAACAACACATTACACATTCAGCTCAAATTGGGAGGTTGAAAAAACTATTGAGTTTTTCACTTGTCATTTTTACACTACATTAGCTTCATTTAGATGAACGACACTTGATGCCCGATTTGCATTGAAGATAAAAAACAAAACGTGTCGTGAAAACAGGTAGAAATGGTGATACTTGTGGAACATGGGACACATTCCCCAGCCAGTTCTGCCCGTGGCTACTGAGGTCTATCCATTATGTCCTGCTCAATGTGTATAGGACTGGAACGAGCGGTGAGGCAGGACTTCTGGTTTTGTCGGTTCTTCCAGCTCCATAAGTCGAATCAAAACAAAATAGCAGTTGGGAAGCAATTAAAATTGGGATAACGTAGGAATAACATCACCTCACATTGGGACAGAAACTATTCTGCTATCACCAGCAATGACACGTTTGTCGGGCAGCGTCATGCTAGTTAGCGTGCAAACAACATTGTCAGCAAGTATGTACAACTTTGAGGGCTTCTGTCCAAAGCACTGTGGCCGTGCAGGTGTTTCGTCTTCTCGTTGGTAGTACGGGTCAAAAATTGCATTTACATGTCATGTTAACAAAAATCAAACAGACTCTGGATTTAGCCCAGAGAAATGTATTAATTATTCCAATTGGACTGTTAATATCTCACCCAGCACAGCCAGAAGAGGACTGGTCACCCCTCTGAGCCTGGGTCCTCTCTAGGTTTCTTCCTAAAATTCTTAGGGAGTTTTTCCTAGCCACTGAAATTCAACACTACTGTTGTTAGCTCCTTGGGGTTTAAGGCCGGGTGTCTCTGTAAAGCACTTTGTGACAACTGCTGTTGTAAAAATGGCTTTATAAATACATTTGATTGATTGATTTGATTGAATGCAATTGTGATCACAGCAATTGATGTGGTCTAAATAGGCTCTTGGTCTCTATTAACATAGCACAGCAGAAATGGTTAGTCAATGACTCTGTATTGCGTTAACCTCGTGCTGGTGGCGGACATCCCTGACTTCACCCCAATTATGTCTCATTGTAGATGTGTTAAAATTGCTGACTGATGGAGTGTCATGAGTTGTGGGGAAGTGTAGGAGGATTAATCAGATCGTTTTCTCTTTTTTTCGGGGGAATGATTTACTTTTGAAGTAGTTGCAAAGGAGGACAGGCCACGCTCGTCGATTTGCTGAGCAGGAGCATAATAACGTACCGCATGCTGAGGTTCTCCCGAGGATCGGTTCCTCGTCAGAGGATGTCTTAGGAACAATTCCAGATGGGGGTCAAAAGGACACTTGGTTGAGGCCCATATGGCCTAAAGGGATCTGGACCAAACTAGTGTACTTCAAAGTGGATAGGGCGTGATTTGGCACTCAGACGTGTCCAGTGTGTTCCAAATAGATAGCCACTATGCTCTTCTGTTACACGACTTCAACTCGACTCAACACAGGGAACACATGTAACTTGTGTTTTTATTCGCACATAACCCACTTCTATCTGTCATTCTCTTCATAGCGGAAGTTAACTGATACCATATGCTAACACCCCCCCCCATGCCCCCACCCCACCCCCCTGAAAACCCCTGTCTGTCAGAAAGCTCCTCCACAAAGCTGAGTATCCAGATGACATTCTGTGCATGTGTTATTTTACAAACACGTGTTTTTCTCACAAAGTCTGTCTCAATGTCTGTGGGTGCTCTTTGGTCACCACTTGCTAAGGATAGGTTTGTAGTGTTTGAGGGTATGCTCTTTATTCTGAAAGAAACCTTACATACATTTTTATTCACCTCGCCAGATCAAATCATGCTTCCGTCGAGTTCATCCAGTTTGATCCAAAATGGCTACTGGGCTGCTGTCTGTGTGATGGATTTGCAGTGGTGGCAGTGGCAATTGTTATTGTCCTGATGTGTAGCATAAACAACACCAGAGTGGTCCCACTGGTTTCCTGAGGACTCTTCCTGTTGTTCTGGCCTCCTCTGAATGGCGGCGTTGCATTACAGCTCACCATGTTCCTCATTTCCCTGTCATACTCCCCCACCCTCGACATATACACACACACACCCACACACCACCAACCCCTCTATTTGAGGCAGAAAAACAGATAAGCCAGGCTTGCTGTTTCTTCCTGCTGATTTTGAGCGCAGATAGGACAAAGAGATGCTCTGGTAGCGCTGAGCATTGCACTAAGATGCTAGGGCCTCTCTGGAACAAATACGTTGTGGCCTGGCAGGCTGGTGGAAACCCATGGTGTTGTGATTGGCACCCTCTTCCTGCTACTGTCCCAAAAGGGAGAACAATCTGTTATGACACTCTTCATGGATACTTTGCTCATGCTTTCTGTTTACCTGTAAAGCATGGCAACGTAGTATTTACCATGCAGAAGACAGTGTGTCTGGTAATTATTTTAAATAGAGGTATTGCCAGCAGAAAGAGTCGAGCAGGGCTCAGTGTAGCCCGGCCTTGAGAATGCAAGGACTCAGGCTGCCAGAGGAGAGACATGCCTTGGAGGACGGAACCTGGGATGTTATGTCCTGCAGGCTCACGGCAAAAGGAGGAAAACAGGAAAAGGGCTTCCCCGCCCTTCTGTTGTCTCCCACATCCTGAATCAGAAGCTTCGTTTTTTGTTTTGATCTGCTTTGTCTGGTGTGAAACAATGCTTTCAGATCAGATGAACTAGTGTGTCTCTAAGAATGAAGGAAATTGATAATGAGGACGAAAGGGACAAGTCTCTAGTATGGTGGTTGTTAACAAACAAAGGGTTGATAACAAACAAACGTTTGTTCAACATAAAAAAAAGCATCTGCCTTTCACTTTCAGCTATCAGATTAATTGGAAATACTCACAAATATAACCTTGCCATTTCTACTTCCCATCTGAATCTCAGTAGTGTCTACATTAAATTATTTTATGACTGTGATAATAAAATAGATATATTTTACCAGTTAGTGTGTTATTGTTCATATGCTAGCAGTTACTAGTTAATATACATTTTCTTGAAGCTTCTTTTGTTGCTGCCATGACACCTGCTAACTCCACATCGTTAGAATAGCAAATGTTTTGATCTACAGATTGACTTCCAATAACACTTGCTCTGGATTTAGGGAGCATTTCAGTTATGCAAATAAAACAATTGATGCAAACTTTAATTTCAGACAATGTAGCTAGCTAGGTAGTGTAACTAGTAGGTCCTTTTTTTTGTAACGTTGTTAGCTACAACTAGCTAGCTAGGTAGTCTCACTAGTAGTTCGTTTTGTCAGTAACATTATTAGCTCCAGCTAGCTAGCTAGGTATCACTAGTAGTTCGTTTTGTCAGTAACATTATTAGCTTCAGCTAGCTAGCTAGGTAGTCTCACTAGTAGTTCGTTTTGTCAGTAACATTATTAGCTTCAGCTAGCTAGCTAGGTAGTCTCACTAGTAGTTCGTTTTGTCAGTAACATTATTAGCTTCAGCTAGCTAGCTAGTTAACAATTGCATTTTCTCCAATTTGGCCTGCAATGCTGGCTAGGAAGAGATATGGTTCATAGGTAAACACTGTTTTGTGTTGTCGTCTCTCAATAATTCAAAATATTTCACCCAGCTAATTTAAAACTGAAACTGACTCTGAGTCTGGCTTTAATGTCACAGTCATCATTAGAAATAATTCTACTGTATGAGAAAAGGTTGGAGAACATTAAGTGTGTGAGAACTTGGAAAATGATCCATTTGTTTGCAAAGACGGGAGACACAGAATGACTAAAAAGTAATTATACTGTATGTACTAGATGCTAAAACATGCACGCACACACACACACACACACACTGACTCATTCAGACACACTCGTCTGATGTCACACACAAACAGCACCATAGTAAGTCATTAAAAACAGAAGAAAATCTGTGTGGGGGCGGGGGGGGTGGTTGTGGTGGTGGGTTAGGTAGAGAGATGGTGAGAGAGAATTCTCAAATTCAAGACACACTGAGGATGAGTGGAGAATTCAACAGCTGTCAAAACCCTGCCTCCATCTGCCACAGACTGGGTTCTTGTCAGAACAAAGACCATCCAATAAAAAAAGGGCTTCAAAGCCAAAGCAACACCAATTGCATGTTGTTTTGTATGGAGTAACGGGTCCTGGTCTCCAGATTGACGGGTTATCTCTCTCTGTCCACAGTAAAACACTGACAAGGGACTGAGGACAATTTCTCTCTCCTTCGCCTGCCTCCATTTATCTCCCATCTCATCCTTCTCTCCTTCCTCCCTCCTTCTCCTCTCCTTTCTCTTACTGTTCCCGATTCTCACTCTACTTCTTCTCTCTCTCTCTCCTCCCTCTCTTTCGTCTCTCTCTCTCTCCTCCCTCTGTCTCTTTCTCGTCTTCCTCCTTTCCTGCTCATTCCCCCAAAGGAAGGTGTGACCTGCACATGTGTGAAACAACTAATTGGCTGATTTAAAAACCAACCTGGGGGAGAGAATCTGTCTGGCGCCCCCCCCCCCCCCCCCCCCAACTCACTGTCGAGCAACAAATCATCATGCACGTTCATGCTAATTAGCTGAAGTTTTTCCAAAGGTCTGACTAAGTGGCCCAACCACTCTCTATAGCACTCACTGAATGCTGTCTTGCGTTCCAAATTTCTTCCTTCATTGTGTACTGCTTTGGACCACAGTTCCAGGGTCCTTGTTTGAAAGAGTCTGAGAGTGTACGGAATGATAGAGTGCTACTGAAGACGGGCACCATCTCCTGTGACATTATTTCCTCTCACTAAGTTCACAGTCTCCAATAATTAAAGTACTGTATAATACAATATGCAGTATGCATATATATACTGTGTATACATATATATATTTATAACCATATACAGAATCTCACAAAAGTGAGTACACCCCTTTACATTTTTGCAAGTATTTAATTATATCTTTTCATGTGACATCACTGAAGAAATGACACTTTGTTACAATGTAAAGTAGTGAGTGTACAGCTTGTATAACAGTGTACATTTTGTGCCCCCTCAAAATAACTCAACACACACCCATTAATGTATAAACCGCTGGCAACAAAAGTGAGTACACCCCTAAGTGAAAATACCAAAATTGGGCTCAAAGTGACAATATTTTGTGTGGCAACCATTATTTTCCAGCAATGCCTTAACCCTCTTGGGCATGGAGTTCACCAGAGCTTCACAGGTTGCCACTAGAGTCCTCTTCCACTCCTCCATGACGACATCACAGAGCTGGTGGAAGTTAGAGACCTTGTGCTCCTCCACCTTCCGTTTGACGATGCCCCACAGTTGCTCAATGGGGTTTAGGTCTGGAGACATGCTTGGCCAGTCCATCTCCTATAACCTCAGCTTCTTTAGCAAGGCAGTGGTCGTCTTGGAAGTGTGTTTGGGGTCGTTATCATGTTGGAATACTGTCCTGTGGTCCAGTCTCCAAAGGGAGAGGATCATGCTCTGCTTCAGTATGTCACAGTAAATGTTGGCATTCATGGTTCCCTCAATGAACTGTAGCTCCCCAGTGCCGGCAGCACTCATGCAGCCCCAGACCATGACACTCCCACCACCATGCTTGACTGTAGGCAATACACACTTGTCTTTGTACTCCTCACATGGTTGCCGCCACACATGCTTGACACCTTCTGAACCAAATAAGTTTATCTTGGTCTCATCAGACAACAGGACATGGTTCCAGTAATCCATGTCCTTAGTCTGCTTGTCTTCAGCAAACTGTTTGCAGGCTTTCATGTGCATCATCTTTAGAAGAGGCTTCCTTCTGGGACGACAGCCATGCAGACCAATTTGATGCAGTGTGTGGCGTATGGTCTGAGCACTGACAAGCTGACCCCCCCACCCTTTCAACCTCTGCAGCAATGCTGGCAGCACTCATACATCTATTTCCCAAAGACAACTTCTGGATATGACTCTGAGCACGTGCACTCAACTTCTTTGGTCGAACATGGCAAGGCCTGTCCTGAGTGGAACCTGTCCTGTTCAACATTTTCATATAATTTACATTGAATGTACTTTTTGTCCATTTCATTGGCATATTATTTGCATTTAAATATGTCAAACATATTTAAAAGCCCTCAGACTGTAACAATGCAGAATTTATAGGTGTCTACGACAAATACACACTTCAGTCACAACCACCCGTCACACTATCTTAATACTCACACTCGTCACACTACATTTATATTCACACCCATCACAATACCATAATACTCACACCCATCACAATACCATAATACTCACACCCATCACAATACCATAATACTCACACTCGTCACACTACATTTATATTCACACCCATCACAATACCATAATACTCACACCCGTCATAACATAACAAGATATAATCAAATATTTGCAAAAATGTGAGGGGTGTACTCACTTTTGTGAGATACTGTATACAGTGGGGAGAAAAAGTATTTGATACACTGACGATTTTGCAGGTTTTCCTACTTACAAAACAAGTAGAGGTCTGTAATTTTTATCATATGTACACTTCAACTGTGAGAGATGTAACATAAAACAAAAATCCAGAAAATCACATTGTATGATTTTTAAATAATGAATTTGCATTTTATTGCACAACATAAGTATTTGATCACCTACCAACCAGTAAGAATTCCGGCTCTCACAGACCTGTTAGATTTTCTTTAAGAAGCCCTCCTGTTCTCCACTCATTACCTGTATTAACTGCACCTGTTTGAACTTGTTACCTGTATAAAAGACACCTGTCCACTCAATCAAACAGACTCCAACCTCTCCACAATGGCCAAGACCAGAGAGCTGTGTAAGGACATCAGGGATAAAATTGTAGACCTGCACAAGGCTGGGATGGGCTACAGGACAATAGGCAAGCAGCTTGGTGAGAAGGCAACAACTGTTGGTGCAATTATTAGAAAATGGAAGAAGTTCAAGATGACGGTCAATCTCCCTCAGTCTGGGGCTCCATGCAAGATCTCACTTCATGGGGCATCAATGATCATGAGGAAGGTGAGGGATCAGCCCAGAACGACACTGCAGGACCTGGTCAATGACCTGAAGAGAGCTGGGACCACAGTCTCAAAGAAAACCATTAGTAACACACTACACCGTCATGGATTAAAATCCTGAAATGCACGCAAGGTCCCCCTGCTCAAGCCAGTGCATGTCCAGGCCCGTCTGAAGTTTGCAAATGACCATCTGGATGATCCAGAGGAGGAATGGGAGAAGATCATGTGGTCTGATGAGAAAAAAGCTCCACTCGCTGTGTTTGGAGGAAGAAGAAGTATGAGTATAACCCCAAGAACACCATCCCAACTGTGAAGCATGGAGGTGGAAACATCGTTCTTTGGGGATGCTTTTCTGCAAAGGAGACAGGATGACTTCACAGTATTGAGGGGAGGATGGATGGGGTCATCTATCACAAGATCTTGGCCAACAACCTTTTTCCCTCAGTAAGAGCATTGAAGATGGAACGACCCGAAACACACAGCCAGGGCAACTAAGGAGTGGCTCCGTAAGAAACACCTCAAGGTCCTGGAGTGGCGTAGCCAGTCTCCAGACCTGAACCCAGTAGAAAATCTTTGGAGGGAGCTGAAAGTCTGTATTGCCCAGCGACAGCTGGAAAAGGTCTGTATGGAGGAGTGGGCCAAAATCCCTGCTGCAGTGTGTGCAAACCTGGTCAAGAACTACAGGAAACATATGATCTCTGTAATTGCAAACAAAGGTTTCTGTACCAAATATTAAGTTCTGCTTTTCTGATGTATCAAATACTTATGTCATGCAATAAAATGCAAATTAATTATAAAAAAATCATACAATGTGATTTTCTGGATTTTTGGATTCAGTCTCTCACAGTTGAAGAGTACCTATATCAAAATTACAGACCTCTACATGCTTTGTAAGTGGGAAAACCTGCCAAATCGGCAGTGTATCAAATACATGTTCTCCCCACTAGCGCTCCGGAAAAGATTAAGAGACCACTGCACCTTTTTCTTTCCTTTCCAAAAAAGGTCGAAAAGCAAGGTTTTGAGTGAGGAAAATTAAGAGACCACTGCAAATTGAACCCTTCTGTTCCTCACTCAAAACTTTCCTTTTCAACTGTTTTGAAAAGGAAAGAAAAAGGTGCAGTGGTCTCTTAATTTTTTCCGTAGCTGTATATACATATATAGTTTCCACATTCGCTGTAAAATGCGTTTTGCAGGTTTCCTCTGCAGCCTGTGCGAGTGTGTGTGTGTGTCTGTGCACGGGAGACGATGCGTTCGTATGTGTGTGTGTGTGTGTGTGTGCGCCTGTCTGTTCGTGTGTCTGTGAATAATGTGGGCGAGTGCACGTCACACTGACGTCAGCTCGCCGTGGATGTGCGAGCGCTCAGAGCGTAACTGTGTGTTTTAACGGCCACAAGTTTTATCTCTTACTGTCGGTGAATTAGCTTTTAGGGCAAGGAAAAAAACAAAACAATGAACATAATAGTGTCCTGATTACAGGGATCCAGTACGCAGTGGGTTACTGGTGAATGCGTGGCATGCCTTTGGTGTGTCAGACATAAGCCGGGCCTATCCGTTTACAGCTCTATCTCCACGTTATGGCACCTTCTCAGTTGATATCAAAGCACACAGGCAAGTCAAGGCCGTGTGTGATGATACCAAAACAAGATACCTTCCTGACATAATCTAAGAATCACACGGAACCATGGAATGCCCGTAGACCTGGAATGAATAGAACAGGCTCAGAACCGCTAATCCTGTCAGTTTGACTGGTGGGCTCTTGGGTACCTGTTCTATTCATTCCAGTTCTGTGGACATGCCTCGTTCTCTCTTTGATCGTCTCAGGTGGTCTGAACTATGACCTCCTTGACCCAGAGGGAATCCCTGGCAACCGTTCAACATGGGGTAACTACAGTCATTTAGCTGCCGCCTCCACCCTGATGTTTGCTCTTCTACCATCTTCATGATTATTCCTCAGAAAAAGGGATGAATAATCGGAGATGTGTTTAAGCATTTCCGTTCTTGGAGAAAGTATTCATTGTTCATCTATAGTTATAGGAATATAATGTCTAGGTTAAAATGAAGCTGAGACAAAGACGTCTCTGTTTGGAGAAAATACGTTTCAACTCACACTCACTCGACACTGCTTGCATGTGTCCCCTGAAATACCTTTTTAGAGCCCCAGTAGTTCTGTCTGGGACGTTGTGTTAAAAAGAATCCTCCCACAGAATCTAATTCAAGGATTACCCATCTCATGTTCTCCAGAGAGAGAAAAGGTGACGTGTCACAAATAGATCACTAGTTCCTAACTACTGCCCTCCTTCGACCAGGCCCATGGTGACGTGGTCAGAAGAAGTGCAATTAGATTCAACTTCATTTTCATTGAACAGTATGAGTACGAGTACAACTAAATATATGGACCAGTGTGCCATTTGGAACGTGGCCTACTTTGAAACACAGCGGCCGTAGCTCAGCTTAACGGGCAGAACTGTCTGCTAGCTCCACACGCAACCAGGAGACAGGCGAAAGACACACTTCACAATGGATGTCAGAAGCATTACAGCGGACTGTAATTAGTGGGGCGCGTGCTCGCTGAAACTGTGAGGACAGTTCATTAAACGGGCTCAGTCTAAACCACCGGAGCCTCAACAAGCTCACTTGCCTTTCAACCAAACGGGGAAATGCTGAGGCGTAAAATTCCCCACAGAGTCCGAGCCAAAGCTTGTTTGTGTAGAGATGTCTCAAAAAAACAAAACAGAAATTAATTCAGAAATGGGATTTCACCCAAGCCTTGGAACAGAAAGACCTCCTAAGCTAAAGGAACAACACTCATAAAGGCATTGACATCTTTTCCCATTTAGCTCCCAAGATCTCCTCCTTTCTTGGCCCTCATGTTCTTCCAGCCAATTACGAAGTCCTGGTGTTGATGGGCAAGTTCTGTCTTTCAGGAGGAGACCATGGTTTGGAATCAGGACAGATGTTACTACATAGATGTTGGGTGCCATGTCACAAGCATTTCATTGTGCAGGATGACGCTGTGTAATTCGGTACATTTGATAAATAAACTTTGAACTTTGAGATCATGTAAGAGTTCTCCAGTAGCAGCGTAGCAGAACTAGGGACGATTCCATTTTAATTCCAGTGTATTCAGTAGGTTTAATTCCAGTGTATTCTGTGTGATTCCTGTATTGCTTGGAATTTAAATAGAATTGACCCCCAGCCTTGACACCTAGATTCCTCTGCAAGGCTCACGAAGGACTGTGTTTTGAGGCTGCCTTTTTACTTGTCAGCTGTCACAAACAAAGCTCCAAACTTAGTGCCCTCCATGGCACCCTTTTTCCCCTTACTTGATCAAATCCGTACATAGAAAATAGGGCGCCAATCAGGGAGTATCCCTATCCTCCCTACAGGCCTGTCTGCCACCTTCCCTCTCCAGTGTGCTACTGTCCCATGAACGAGCGTGTATTGCGACCTGGTTCTGTCGCGGCGTTAGTGTGTGTGTGACAGATGCCTCGTGGGAGTTTTAAAAACGCCCTGTCATGCCAGGGCTATATTTACAATGTCTCAGAGCTTGTGGCTGGTACTCAGACACGTCAAGCCGCACCCAGATCAACCAGACTCCCGTATGTTGAAGTAATGAGACTCTGGGTGTTTGTGTGGGAGGGGAAGCCGAACAACGACAAACAACAACAGACGGACAAACCTTGGTCAAATCCCATATTCCACCCTATAATGGCATGCTGGGCCTGGTCAGTAGTAGTGAACTATATTGGGAATTGGGATTGTGGCAGAAAGACAAAACATGTTTATCTTTGTATACCCTCGTCCAACCTTCGTCCAACCTTCGTCCAACCTTCGTCCAACCTTCGTCCAACCTTCGTCCAACCTCAACGACATGGACTCTCCGGTGATGGTACACCGTGAAATAAGATTGAGTCGGCTCAACGATCCTTTAAATCGGGGTGGCAGGGTGTCCTACTGGTCAAGAGGTTTGGGCCAGTAAATGAAATGTTGTTGGTTCTAATCTCTGAGCTGACAAGGCAAGAAACAAAAACAGGTTTTCTGTGAGGTTAAGAGAGACAGCTAACACAAATTGCTCACAGGTTGTTGCTATAAATAAGAATCTGTCATTAGCATACTTACATGGCAAAATGTAGATATAAAGTTACATGACAAAATCTAGATATAAAATAACATGGCAAAATGTAGATATAAAGTTACATGCAAAATGTACAATACATTTTGCATGAAGACATCCTTCACTCACAACCCTCCACTTTGGGCGCCTTTCAGCGTTACTTTTCACTGCACAACCTGAAACCTTATAGTTCCCCATTACCACTGACAGGACCCAATGACAAAGGCACTCACACAAAGAGCTCACAGCTGCCACCTGGCCGGGCAGCGGCTCACCCTGAGGAAGAGGAATAACAGGGGACGAGAGAGAGGGAGGGGAAGGAGAGTAGAAGGAGAAGGAGCCAGTGTCAGTAGAGTAGACAGTGCAGACCACAGCTGATGAGTGATGGCCCTAAATGCCACACTGTCACAGTCCACCGCCAGAATACCAAGACTGCCGGGTGTCTGTTAGAAACCATCCGGGGAGAATCCCATAGGAAACTCTACAGTATTCAGTAGCTCAGTTAGTATTAGCATGGCCCCTTCAGTATAAACATGGCCCAGTTAGTATAAGACTGGCTCCTTCAGTATCATCATGGCCCTGTCAGAATCATCATGGCCCCTTCAGTATAAACATGGCCCAGTTAGTTTCAGCATGGCCCCTTCAGTATCATCATGGCCCAGTTAGTATCAGACTGGCCCCTTCTCTATCATCATGCCCCAGTTAGTATCAGTATGGCCCAGTTAGTATCAGCATGGCCCAGTTAGTCTCAGCATGGCCCCTGTCAGTATCATCATGGCCCAGTTAGTATCAGCATGGCCCCTTCAGTATAAACATTGCCCAGTTAGTTTCAGCATGGCCCCTTCAGTATCAGCATGGCCCCTTCAGTATAAACATGGCCCAGTTAGTTTCAGCATGGCCCCTTCAGTATCATCATGGCCCAGTTAGTATCAGCATGGCCCCTTCAGTATAAACATGGCCCAGTTAGTATCAGCATGGCCCCTTCTGTATAAACATGGCCCAGTTAGTATCAGCATGGCCCCTTCTGTATAAACATGGCCCAGTTAGTATCAGCATGACCACTTCAGTATAAACATGGCCCAGTTAATATCAGCATGGCCCCTTCAGTATCATCATGGCCCAGTTAGTATCAGCATGGCCCCTTCAGTATAAACATGGCCCAGTTAGTATCAGCATGACCACTTCAGTATAAACATGGCCCAGTTAATATCAGCATGGCCCCTTCAGTATCATCATGGCCCAGTTAGTATCAGCATGGCCCCTTCAGTATCATCATGGCCCAGTTAGTATCAGCATGGCCCCTTCAGTATCATCATGGCCCAGTTAGTATCAGCATGGCCCCTTCAGTATAAACATGGCCCAGTTAGTATCAGCATGACCACTTCAGTATAAACATGGCCCAGTTAGTATCAGCATGGCCCCTTCAGTATCATCATGGCCCAGTTAGTATCAACATGGCCCCTTCAGTATCATCATGGCCCAGTTAGTATCAGCATGGCCCCTTCAGTATCATCATGGCCCAGTTAGTATCAGCATGGCCCCTTCAGTATCATCATGGCCCAGTTAATATCAGCATGGCCACTTCAGTATAAACATGGCCCAGTTAGTATCAGCATGGCCCTGTCAGTATTATCATGGGTTAGGGTTAGGGTAGGCTGCTAGAGGTCTTCATTTACAGTAGAATAAATAGAGTAGGCTGCTAGAGATCTTCATATACAGTAAAATAAATGTAGTAGGTTGGCTAAAGGTCCTCATTTACAGTAGAATAAATACAGTAGGCTGCTAGAGGTCTTCATATACAGTAGAATAAATACAGTAGGTTGGTTAAGGTCCTCATTTACAGTAGAATAAATACAGTAGGTTGGCTTAAGGTCTTTATATACAGTAGAATAAATAGAGTAGTCTGCTAGAGGTCTTCATATACAGTAGAATAAATACAGTAGGCTGATAGAGATCTTCGTATACAGTAGAATACATACAGTAGGTTGGCTAAAGGTCGTCATTTACAGTAGAATAAATACAGTAGGCTGCTAGAGGTCTTCATATACAGTAGAATAAATACAGTAGGTTGGCAAAAGGTCCTCATTTACAGTAGAATAAATACAGTAGGTTTGCTAAAGGTCCTCATTTACAGTATTCTTTCCCCCTGTATTCATTCCAGAGGGCTTAATACTTTATCCTTTTAGCACAGTGATGGAAGCGGAGAGAAGAGGAGAGATGAATCAGAAGAGAGATGAGAATTAGAAGCGAGATGAAGGGTAGTCAGATGAGAGAGGAGACAGGAGGGCAGGAAAGTACAGCAGGGATGGAACTCCATTCTACATATAAACAATGTAATAAAGAGGTGGTACCTTTAGACTGACCACTGCAAGCCATTGACTTCACTATATATCTAGGTTTCAAAAAATTGGTGTGTTTTTTTTTAAAGGCATGCATCCTGCTTTAGCTCCTGTTTCACTCAGAATATTGGCTCAAAATGACTAAAGTTCTGTCAAATCTGGACTCAACAACGAGCCTTTTATTCTGAATCATATATTCATTTTTATATATTGTGTGTCTAATATAGAGTAGACCTGTCTTTTCTTGCGAACTAGGATTCTTTTTTATAACAATACAAGTGACTGATGCAGTTGTGTTTTCTCTTACACTCGGTTTTTCTCAACTTGTAACTTGTCGCTTGTTTTAAGGGATGTCTGGGTGGAGCCTGTTGTCAGGGATGTCTAGGTGGAGCCTGTTGTCAGAGATGTGTGGGTGGAGCCTGTTGTCAGGGATGTGTAGGTCGAGAATATCTGGCTTTTAAATTTTCTCTTCACTAGTTTGGCCTCTCAAGACTCTCACCCAGGAGCCATTTTGATTTAAACATGACTTGATGAAATTATCAAAGTCATTTTTGACAGTTACAACAATATGGAGATTCTGTTTCTGACAAACATTTTATTCACTTATGTAATTTCACCTCAGACGTTATCTCATCTTACCTCAGACTCTTTTGGAGATTTTGTATCAGGATCGTATACTTCATCCTTCTGTGCTTGTTTGCTTAGATTACAGACCCTGCAACCTGATCGGTGATTGGTGGATTGGAGCCATCTGACAGCACGCCCAGAGGTCATAAGGTCATAGAGGTCAGAAAATGTGAGAGGGGTTCTGAGCTCCATGTGTTTTCTCAACTGTTGGCTGTTAGTTATATGATTCCCAAATATCATCCCATTCCCTTCATAGTACACTAACTCATACCCTAGCCTGTAGGAACCTGGTTGAAAGAAGTGCAGTAAACACAGAATAGCATGTAATTTGGGATGCCACCTGAGTCTGGTGAATAAATTTTTCCTGGAGACTAAACATGATTTCAGTCAGATGCCAAAGACCACCAACAAGCCGGCTGCAATCAATCTGTTGATGTTTTTTTTGCCCCCAATCAGTAATGGGCTGCTTTGCTAGTACTGCCGAATGCATTCTAGTGTCTTGTTTAGTCTTGCTGCTGTTTCTTTATACCACCTACTGCCTTGTAAGAATGCTGAGGCAATCTGATCTCATTCCTCAGAAATGTCAGGTAGTGCTTGGAACTGTACAGTAACAACAAAATGTATACCTCTCCTCACCCCCCCCCTCCCTTTTCTCTTTCCTCTCTCCCATTTCTCTCTCCTCTCTTTCTCTCGTTCCTCTCTCCCTGTCTCTCTCTTCTCTCTCACTCTCTCGTTCTTTCTACTTGCCATACCCTCTGCAGAACAAACTGCTAACCACAGCTGATGATGTCAGCATGTTTCTGCCATTCCATGTTCAGTAACCCAGGGGAGGAGCACCAGACTGAAGGAGAACAGGAGGATCATCAGGCAGGAGAAGAACAGGAGTAGTATCAGACAAGGGAAAACAGGAGGATCAAGAGATAGGGAGGAGCATAAGGCAGGAGTGAGCATGAGGACATACAGACATGGGAGAACTGGAGGACAGACAGAGATGGGAGAACAGGAGGACAGACCGACAGGGGAGAACAGGAGGACAGAGAGAGATGGGAGAACAGGAGGACAGACAGACACAGAGAACAGGAAGACAGACCGACAGGGAGAACTGGAGGACCGACAGACAGGGCGAACAGGAAGACAGACAGACACAGAGAACAGGAAGACAGACCGACAGGGGAGAACAGGAGGACAGACAGACATGGGAGAACCGGAGGACATACAGAGATGGGAGAACAGGAGGACAGACAGACACGGAGAACAGGAAGACAGACCGACTGGGAGAACTGGAGGACAGACAGACAGGGAGAACAGGAAGACAGACAGACACGGAGAACAGGAAGACAGACTGACAGGGGAGAACAGGGGAACAGACAAACAGGCAGTAAGACCCAAGCCTCCAGATCTCACCACAGAGCATGTGAGTGGTCATATAGTTTCATCGTATCTCCTCACACTTCTTAGAAAAGGTCTAGTAGACTGGGTGCCCACCAACACATACACTAGTTGATGACATCACAGTCCTATTAGAGGTGACACTATTTGATTTTTGATTATTGGGTCTCATAGTCAATATACATAGAGAGACATGCATCATGAGTCATGGTTCATCCTGGTGAATTTACATAGAGAGACATGCATCATGAGTCATGGTTCATCCTGGTGAATTTCCATAGAGAGACATGCATCATGAGTCATGGTTCATCCTGGTGAATTTACATAGAGAGACATGCATCATGAGTCATGGTTCATCCTGGTGAATTTACATAGAGAGACATGCATCATGAGTCATGGTTCATCCTGGTGAATTTACATAGAGAGACATGCATCATGAGTCATGGTTCATCCTGGTGAATTTCCATAGAGAGACATGCATCATGAGTCATGGTTCATCCTGGTGAATTTACATAGAGAGACATGCATCATGAGTCATGGTTCATCCTAGTGAATGTACTTAAAGGCAGAGGGTTTAGAATTAAGGGGGGATGGGGGTGTCATGAGCCCCCCCATTATTACAGACAGATCAATGTGACCCCCTGGAAAAGAGTGAAAATCCTGGGATCCATTGACCCCGAACCCCCAATATACAAAACAAACCTGCGCCGTTGCATAAAGAGACATGCATCATGAGTCAGGGATCAGTTGGGTTCTGGTGTGTTTGGGAGGCCTCTCCATTCCAAACATTCCTGAAAAAGCTGTGGGCGGGAATGAAACTCACACTGCTGAGGTATATGTAGAGGTGTGACTGTCTGTCTGGCGAGCTGAAAGATCGCTTCATTACCCACACACATGTTTATTTCAAAATCGTGAAGGCATTTTGAATATGATTAACAATGAACAGTGTCGTGTCAGTATCAGTGAGACTGGGAAATAAACAATGAGATTAATATTGGTTATGCTTTCAGTGATGTTTGTTCCATTGGTTGCCCTTTTCTCATGAAAATGGGTATCTCTGTCACCCTCACTCTCTCTCTCTCTGTCTCTCCAGTATCTCTTCCCCTATCTCAATTTCTCCCTCTCTCTTTTTGTCTCTCCAGTATCTCTCCTCATCTATTTGTCTGTCTTTGCTGAGATGATTGTTCTGCCCTATCACAGTCACAGATACAGCACATAGAGAACGTACTGTACCTCTCAGATTCTCTGCGACATATTCTGACACACCCACACACACACACACACGGTACGACACCAATGTCTACCATTTAAACCAGTGATAGTCACTGCAACACCAGAAACTGTCTCATTGATCTGCCGAGCTCTGTGATCGGAGGTCTGTTCGGTGTTACTGTAATTGGGAATTGGAATATTCTTCAGATGTTGGTGTGGAAACACTTTTACTTGTTTGTTTCCGTCGGAAGACGCATACACTTTTTGCCCTTTGGTCTAGAACTCTGCTACTGATTGCTGATTGGTCAAATGTGGAGCGTTGTGTAGGCAACAGGGTGGCATTCAAGTCTCCTGCGTTGTGAATTGTGCCAAGTCATCAGAGAGGAACAGGGCTTCTCTGGTGCATCAGTGGGCTGAGCTTGCGCTTCAACTCTGCGTAGCACTGTCTTTGATATATTTCATTTCTTTTTCATCTCTCTCTCACCCTCCCACTCCCTCCCCCATTCTCTCTCTTTTTCTCTCTATCCATCGCTTTGCTGTCTACCAGGCTTTCCCTGACAAGACGTGTGAAGGGAGTTTGACAGTTTTGAAGTGATCAAATGGAGCTTCACAGGGGCCTCTGTGCCAAATGATTCACCATCTAACAGGAAAAGGCACGCAGTTCAGAAGAAGGAGACAAGGAAGGAAGTCATTTGGACACAAGTAAACAAGTCACAGAGGTGGACTGGCCATCCGGCATTTTGGCCCAACTGGGCTGGTCAATTTCTTGTCTAGTGGGCGTGTACAATTTAGCAAAATTATCATTATCTAGTCATCTAGAACTCTGGGACCAAAGAGGGGTTCTTTAAAGACACTGTCTTCTGCATGGAGACAGTGAGCCAGTGTTTTTAACACTCTGCTCTGATCATTGGTCAGTGTCATAGTATTTCCTGTTTCTTAATTATACCCAATCTGTCATCTCAGTATTGATGGCTGTTGCCCCGGAGAAACTGAGGCACATGCAACTGATGCACACGCACCCACGCGAAGGGGCGTGTGGTGGCGAAGGGGCGTGAGGTGTCGAAGGGGCGTGAGGTGGCGAAGAGGTGTGTGGTGGCAAAGGGGCGTGTGGTATCGAAGAGGCGTGTGGTGGCGAAGGGGCGTGTGTCGGTGATGTGGTTTGTGGTGGCGAAGGGGCTTGTGGTGGCGAAGGGGCGTGTGTTGGGTTAGATTGGCTGCAGTCTGGACACAGTTTGAGCCAATAATACAAGCCTGTTACGAACGCACACATACATATTCACATAGGGATGCACACACACACACACGCACACACACACGCACACACACACACACACACACACACGCACACACACACACACACACACACACACACACACACACACACACACGCACACACACACACACGCACACACACACACACACACACACACACATATGTTGGCCTTACACCACAACCCCTCATGCCTTATTACTTACATACCACGACTACCAGCCAATCAGCATTCAGGATTCAAACCACCTGATTTATAAAATGCCGCATCCACACAGTCTGGATGTCACCCTGTTGTCACTGCGCTCCCTGGGATTATGGTGTGGTTGTCCCTCGGGGGTTTGGCCTTGGTTAAGCATTCTCAAACGAGCCTGTGCGTTTCAATGAGACCTCAGGTGGTGGCGCACGAGTGACAACCTGTCAGGCCACAGACTCCATCAGGGGTGGGGTGTTGACGTGCACCCGCCTGTTTGTGTGACGGTGCCGTCACCCGGTCAAAAACAACAACCGCTCGCCCCCGCCTCGGAAGCGGGGCTTTGTGCAGCAGAAAATGACCCGGGCCGTGGCTCAAATTGCACTCTATGTCCTCAGCGGCGCACTACTTTTGACCAGAATGGTGCACTTTGGGCAGAATAGGGTACAGATGGTGTCAGACCTGACTGACAGATGTGGCATTAGACTCAGCATGGAGGGCCACAGTGTTTCAGTCAGGTCCCCTGATTTGGTTTTATAGATTCAGATGAAGAATGGGCCCTCTTTAATTCATGCGTCCGGGGCGTTTCAGGATATTTTGGGGGGATGAATAAATGAATATCAATTCTTCATTTCCGACTATGTTGCGACGAGCAAAGATTTCTTTGACAACCCAGAGGCGACGAGGAGGAACCTGTTCAGGGGATCATCAACAGGGTGCTTTGAGAGACTCCGTCTCTATAATTACAAACCGGGTTCTATTCAAATGAACCATTGTGGCATACAGATGGTCCAGAGAAAGGCTAGATTGTAATTAGACCTGTAAGACCTTCAGAGTGTTTCTACGATCAACGCCACCAGGTTCTCCTAGCCTGGGGGACATAAAGTGTTTACGCCACCAGGTTCTCCTAGCCTGGGTGACATAAAGTGTTTACGCCACCAGGTTCTCCTAGCCTGGGTGACATAAAGTGAATACGCCACCAGGTTCTCCTAGCCTGGGTGACATAAAGTGGATACGCCACCAGGTTCTCCTAGCCTGGGTGATATAAAGTGGTTATGCCACCATGTTCTCCTAGCCTGGGTGACATAAAGTGGTTACGCCACCAGGTTCTCCAAGCCTGGGTGACATAAAGTTGTTACACTAATTCACAGGCTATAAAAACAAATTCACAGAATTACTGGCTCCGGATTTTAAGTGGGGGGACTGTACACTGTGTTTTTGGTCTTCGGTCTCTGAGCTCAGATTTGGCGTATGGATGCCTTGACGTCGGGTTCAATGAGTGCTGACTGAATGGTCATAACAGAGCAGATAACAACTGTCAAGGCCTTAGAAGCCTCACTGCTAGTGGATGAGTACAACAACAAACACAGCGTATGTCAGGCTACTCAGCCAGCCACTGCACAATGTCACATGGTTAAATGCAAATGGGTTATAGCCTAATAGGCGGCAGCTCCTGATTGGCTGAGTAGCAGGCGGTGGCGGCCATATTTGTTTACAATTTCATTTCAACAGGCATGGCTGCTGGGCTTCCAAGCCTTTTTGAATTTCCTCTGTCGTCAGATAGAGGAGAGACAGAAAGAGAGAGAAAGAGAGAGAGGGAGAGAGAGAGGGAGAGAGGGAGAGAGGGAGGAATAGAAGTGAATAGAGATACTATGATAAAGACAGAGGGTCTTCTATCACCTCATCCGCCCTGCTCGGTTTCTGTTGTGCCCGACAACCAGACGGCCAGTCTGCTCTTCCCATCACATTTGTCAGAAATAAACACACCATGGAAAAATTGCAGCTGAGCTCGGGGTCAGACGGGGCCAAGATGCTGCTTCCTGTCCCAAGGTCTGGAATAGCACAGGGGCTCTCGTTTGACGGGGAGCGAGGCAGAACTAGCTGACTAACAAGGCTGGCTACGGGTGGGTTTTCACGGCTGCACTGCGGACCGGAGGCCTTCCTGTGCAATGCAGCCGTGAAACAGCTGCGCGACTCCTTCCTCACACATCCGCCTCTCAAACAGCACGCTGGTCCTTTCGCAGTGCACTGCAGATGCCCAGTCCACATGGGGATGCACTCGAAGAGTAACGTAGCATTTAGGAAACGAGGTGGGATTTGGGACATCCTGTAAAGCTGGGGTGAGGGGGTGGTGGTGGTGGCGTTGGGTGTGGGTAGGTGGGAACTACGCAGAGAATCTCCAATCACAAGACCACAGACTGCTTACATGCTATTTAAAGGTATTTTATGGGATTTCCAATGACAATTTGTCATTCTTGTAAATTGTTTATAAACTTTTAATTTCATGGAAAATGCACACAACCACGGCATAAAGAATGTTTCCCAGTAGCAGCAGTGGTGCTCTGGGAACTTGGACCCAGTGGATCGTACAGGCTTTACAAGACCCACACCCTTTTTCTAAGAGGGCTGTTTATTATTTCCCTGAAACATAAACACGGTGGCCTGAATGCAGGAGAGCCTCTTAACAATCTGTGAGAAGAAACGTTAACAAAGGGTCTGCAGTCTGGCTTGAGGAGTTCAACCCGTGTCCTCACATTTCATTATTACACCGTTGACAGACACGGACGGAGCCCCCAAACGAGGACCTGAAAGCACCCCCCTGTGGAATAGCCCGTAAACCGTCCCAAATGGCAATCCCCTCTGTGTTGCACACTACTGCCTCATTTCCACTGGCATCAAACACCGGCGTTTTACCACAAGGACCAATGATGTTCCTGTTTCCGTCCACATGGACTCACGCCAGTCACTCACTTTTGGGACTCGGGGTGGGGTTTGGTGCAACGCATGTAGGAAGCCGACGAATGTCCTTGTGGTTTTAGGAGGACAGAAAAAAGACTGGACAAACTCGATAGCCTGAAAAAGTCCAGTAGCTGCGAAAATGCTACAAAAATGTATTATCGGCACAAAGGCATGCAATGCCCGACTGCTCTGAAAGATAAACAAGTAAGTGTTTGTGGTTGTAAATGTTTGGTTGTTATGTCAGAAAGTTTGTTTTTCATTGACGTAGCTGTGAACACAAATGACGTGGATAGAGTGGACAGAACGTTTTGCCTCCCTGGATCTAAATGAAAAAAATCCCTCACAGCTGTAGTTCAGGTCAATGAATGTCATTTATGAACAACTCCGTCATCACCGGAAGATGGGGTAAAAACACAGGTCTTCGAAAGTTTGCTCCTCAATCCCACCCAAAGTGCCTGTCGACTAAGTCCTTGGTGTCAAACTTCTTATGAAAGCACACATTTCTGGAGCTGGAATTAACAGTAAACACAGATGTTTGACTGGTATCGGAGTAAAGCACCAATGGAAATGCGGAAGCACATTGAGCACCCTATTTTCTACATAGTACACTTCCTTTGACACCCTATTCCCTACATTTAGTACACAGCCTTTGGCACCCTATTCCCTACATTTAGTACACTGCCTTTGACACCCTATTCCCTACATTTAGTACACTGCCTTTGGCACCCTATTCCCTACATTTAGTACACTGCCTTTGGCACCCTATTCCCTACATTTAGTACACAGCCTTTGGCACCCTATTCCCTACATTTAGTACACTGCCTTTGACACCCTATTCCCTACATTTAGTACACTGCCTTTGGCACCCTATTCCCTACATTTAGTACACTGCCTTTGGCACCCTATTCCCTACATTTAGTACACAGCCTTTGGCACCCTATTCCCTACATTTAGTACACTGCCTTTGGCACCCTATTCCCTACATTTAGTACACTGCCTTTGGCACCCTATTCCCTACATTTAGTACACTGCCTTTGGCACCCTATTCCCTACATTTAGTACACTGCCTTTGGCACCCTATTCCCTACATTTAGTACACTGCCTATGGCACCCTATTCCCTACATTTAGTACACTGCCTTTGGCACCCTATTCCCTAGTTACACTGCTTGTTACCTGATAAATGATAGGGAATAGGGTGCCATTTAAAAGGCAACTCTTCCACTCATCTTTTCAACTCCTCCGGGCCCCTCCTCCAGGCCCCTCCTCCGGGCCCCTCCTCCAGGCCCCTCCTCCAGGCCCCTCCTCCAGGACCCATCTGTTAGCCGGTGAAGAGACATGATCGTTACTAGCTAACTTCACCCTGGCTTCGACAGGAGAGAATGCCGTCCACTGTGAGCTGTAAAAACTTCCATATGTGCTATAGGAGGCCCAGCTGCCAACTGACTGTGTCCACATCTTCGTACGGGGCTTTCATTCGCCTTAGCGCTTAGCTGTTTCCCTTCCCAGGTCCTCTTTCCATATGGGACAGGATGCAGTTGTTGGATGTATAGTATGAAGGCTCATGCACGCACACACACACACACACACACGTACACACACACACACACACGCACACACACACACGTACACACACACACACACATACACATGTACACTCACACAAACACACACACACACACCACTTTGCACGGTAGCAAAGAGGCCGTAAGAGAGGGCTGCTACCACAGGGCTCCAGAAACACCCCATCACTGCCTCTCCCTGGTACAGATAAGGAATGGTTTTAGGCTGTTCAATCAGAACTACTGTCATGCTGCATCCGTCTGACCTCCAATGTCACTGCCCTCTCCTCTTCTCCTCCTCTCCTCTTCTCCTCCTCTCCTCTTCTCCTCCTCTCCTCTTCTCCTCCTCTCCTCCATTTCTCCCTCTTCTCACCATTTTCACCCACAATTCTTCTCACTTTCTCCTCCCTGTTCCCCTTCTCTTTCCTCTCTCAATACTCAGATGAAGGACAGGGCAGGACAGGACAGGGCAGGACAGACCATGACAGGGCAGGACAGGACAGATCATGACAGGACAGGGCAGGACAGACCATGACAGAACAGGGCAGGACAGGACAGGACAGATCATGACAGGGCAGGACAGGACACGGCAGGACAAACCATGACAGGACAGGGCAGGACAGACCATGACAGGACAGGACAGGACAAACCATGACAAGACAGGGCAGGACAAACCATGACAGGACAGGACAGGACAGACCATGACAGGACAGGGCAGGACAGACCCTGACAGGGCAGGACAGACCATGACAGGACAGGGCAGGACAGGGCAGGACAAACCATGACAGGACAGGGCAGGACAGACCATGACAGGGCAGGACAGACCATGACAGGACAGGACAGGGCAGGACAGACCATGACAGGGCAGGACAGGGCAGGACAGGACACGGCAGGACAAACCATGACAGGACAGGACAGGACAGACCATGACAGGACAGGGCAGGACAGACCATGACAGGGCAGGACAGACCATGACAGGACAGGGCAGGACAGGGCAGGACAAACCATGACAGGACAGGGCAGGACAGACCATGACAGGGCAGGACAGACCATGACAGGACAGGACAGGGCAGGACAGACCATGACAGGGCAGGACAGGGCAGGACAGGACACGGCAGGACAAACCATGACAGGACAGGGCAGGACAGACCATGACAGGACAGGGCAGGACAGATCATGACAGGACAGGACAGACCATGACAGGACAGGGCAGGGCAGGACAGGACAGGGCAGGACAGACCATGACAGGTCAGGACAGACCATGACAGGGCAGGGCAGGACAGGGCAGGACAGACCATGACAGGACAGGGCAAGACAGACCATGACAGGACAGGGCAGACCATGACAGGGCAGGACAGATCATGACAGGACAGACCATGACAGGACAGGACAGATCATGACAGGTCAGGACAGGGCAGGGCAGATCATGACAGGACAGGACAGGGCAGGGCAGATCATGACAGGACAGGGCAGGTCAGGACAGGGCAGGACAGGGCAGGACAGGAGAGGACAGGGCAACTGCCACCACTGAAGTGGCCATTGAAAGATGTGTAAAACAGAGTTAAATAGGAGGAGTGAGTAACATTTAAAACTGATACACGTTTCAAATACTATACATCATCATTATACACATCTCAGACAAAAGTAATTATTTAGCTTTCTATTTTATATTAATATCAGAAATAAATGTGTGTACACACAGACACTGACAATCCTAAAGATAGACCAGAGGGAGTAAGGCCTACTTAAACACTGGGAACCTTTTCTGTGATTATTTAATATAACAACCCTGTTTCCAAAGAAACTGCGTAAAATACAATTAAAACCAGAATGCAATCATGTGCAAATCATTTATCCCTATATTTAACTGAAGATAGTACAAAGACATATCAAATGTTGAAATTTAGAAATGTTATTATTTTTGGAAAAATGCATGCCAATTGCATGCCAGCAATACCTTTCAAAAAATTTGGGACAGGGGCATTAGACCACAGGACAGTTTTCCACTTCGCTTCAGTCCATCTTAAATTAGCTCAGGGCCCAGAGGAGGCGGCGGTGGATCTGGATCCTGTTTATATCTGTTTTCTTCTTTGGACAGTAGAGTTTTAACTTGCATTTGTGGGTGCAGCGACGTATTGTGTTCACAGACAATGGTTTTCGTAAGTGTTCCTGAGCCCATGCAGTGATGTCCACTACAGAATTGTGTCTGTTTTTAATGCAGTGCCACCTGAGGGCCTGAAGATCACGGCCATGCAATATTGGTTTTCGGCCTTGTCCCTTGCATACAGAGATTTCTATGGATTCTCTTAATCTTATAATGATATTATTTACCGTGGATGATGAGATCCCCAAACTTTTTGCAATTTTACATTGAGAAACTGTGACGAATAACGCTGCAGGCTCCGGATGCAAGTGCGCAAAAACATTTTTTTAATGAACAAACACAGCAGCGAAACACAAAACACACAAAACAGAAATACAACGCAACGGATAGAAACAATTATGACAGAGAGTGACCTGGGTTCTGACCGAAACAACTTCTGACAGACTCATCCTCTCTGGGATGATCTATTTATACCCAGTCATGTTACTGACCCGTTGCCAATTAACGTAATTAGTTGTGTGGTATTCCACCAGGTTTAGTTTTTTAGCATTACACAACTCTTCCAGTCTTTTGTTGCCCCTGTCCCAACTTTTTTTTAAATTAGTTGCTGGCATCAAATTCAAAGTGTGCGTACATTTTTCAAGAAACAATAATATGTTGCAGTTTCAACATTTGATATGTGGTCTTTGTACCATTTTCTAGTGAATGTAAGGTTTAAAGGATTTGCACTTCATTGCATTCTGTTTTATTTG
Source organism: Esox lucius (assembly GCF_011004845.1). Taxonomy (NCBI): domain Eukaryota; kingdom Metazoa; phylum Chordata; class Actinopteri; order Esociformes; family Esocidae; genus Esox; species Esox lucius. Next base: position 33,907,059 of record NC_047582.1, read on the forward strand.
CATTTCATACAGCGCCCCAACTTTTTGGAAAACAGGGTTCTATTTTTACAGTATATACATAAAATACAGTATATATATATTCATATATATATATATATATGTATACATATATATAGTACAATATTGCAGTCAGGGAATTACTACTCTTTTATAACCTCCCATTTTGCGCTGGATGTGTAACATGTTGGCTTTGATCGATAAGGAGACTCACTATCATACCCCAGCTAAGCCCTGATGTCTAAAAGCCAGCGATTCAATGACAGAAACGACATACAGCGGCTCTCAAATGTATTTCCCCCCACTTGGACTTTTCAACATATTGTTGTGTTACAACATGAAATTCAAATGGATTTAATTTGCTAATTGTTCTAAAACAATTACAAAAACATAAAAGAAAACACTTGATTCCGGTCACTCTATTGTCCAAGATAATTTTGAGAGCAATTGTAGTACCGGGACATCATTTTCGTGGACCCGTTTTGGCTCAATAGTGTCACTTTTATAACCACCTGTGGAATGTGTCTTTAACTGCCAGTCAGCCAGCCGTGAGGTTGAATAATGACGGGCTTGATGGGGGGGTTAGTGATATGGCCAGCTCTCCAACATTAAGTAGATGAAACTAGTAGACATCTACAGACAGCTCTCCAACATTAAGTAGATGAAACTAGTAGACATCTACAGACAGCTCTCCAACATTAAGTAGATGAAACTAGTAGACATCTACAGACAGCTCTCCAACATTAAGTAGATGAAACTAGTAGACGTCTACAGACAGCTCTCCAACATTAAGTAGATGAAACTAGTAGACGTCTACAGACAGCTCTCCAACATTAAATAGATGAAACTAGTAGACATCTACAGACAGCTCTCCAACATTAAGTAGATGAAACTAGTAGACATCTACAGACAGCTCTCCAACATTAAGTAGATTAATCTAGTAGACGTCTACAGACAGCTCTCCAACATTAAGTAGATGAAACTAGTAGACGTCTACAGACAGCTCTCCAACATTAAGTAGATGAAACTAGTAGACGTCTACAGACAGCTCTCCAACATTAAGTAGATGAAACTAGTAGACATCTACAGACAGCTCTCCAACATTAAGTAGATGAAACTAGTAGACATCTACAGACAGCTCTCCAACATTAAGTAGATGAAACTAGTAGACATCTACAGACAGCTCTCCAACATTAAGTAGATGAAACTAGTAGACATCTACAGACAGCTCTCCAACATTAAATAGGTGAAACTAGTAGACGTCTACAGACAGCTCTCCAACATTAAATAGGTGAAACTAGTAGACGACTACACACAGCTCTCCAACATTAAATAGGTGAAACTAGTAGACGTCGACAGACAGCTCTCCAACATTAAATAGGTGAAACTAGTAGACATCTACAGACAGCTCTCCAACATTAAATAGGTGAAACTAGTAGACATCTACAGACAGCTTTCCAACATTAAGTAGATGAAACTAGTAGACGTCGACAGACAGCTCTCCAACATTAAATAGGTGAAACTAGTAGACATCTACAGACAGCTCTCCAACATTAAATAGATGAAACTAGTAGACGTCTACAGACAGCTCTCCAACATTAAATAGATGAAACTAGTAGACGTCGACAGACAGCTCTCCAACATTAAATAGGTGAAACTAGTAGACATCTACAGACAGCTCTCCAACATTAAATAGATGAAACTAGTAGACGTCTACAGACAGCTCTCCAACATTAAATAGGTGAAACTAGTAGACATCTACAGACAGCTCTCCAACATTAAATAGGTGAAACTAGTAGACGTCTACAGACAGCTCTCCAACATTAAATAGATGAAACTAGTAGACGTCTACAGACAGCTCTCCAACATTAAATAGATGAAACTAGTAGACATCTACAGACAGCTCTCCAACATTAAATAGATGAAACTAGTAGACGTCTACAGACAGCTCTCCAACATTAAATAGATGAAACTAGTAGACGTCTACAGACAGCTCTCCAACATTAAATAGATGAAACTAGTAGACATCTACAGACAGCTCTCCAACATTAAATAGATGAAACTAGTAGACGTCTACAGACAGCTCTCCAACATTAAGTAGATGAAACTAGTAGACGTCGACAGACAGCTCTCCAACATTAAATAGATGAAACTAGTAGACGTCTACAGACAGCTCTCCAACATTAAATAGGTGAAACTAGTAGACGTCTACAGACAGCTCTCCAACATTAAGTAGATGAAACTAGTAGACATCTACAGACAGCTTTCCAACATTAAGTAGATGAAACTAGTAGACGTCTACAGACAGCTTTCCAACATTAAGTAGATGAAACTAGTAGACGTCTACAGACAGCTCTCCAACATTAAGTAGATGAAACTAGTAGACGTCTACAGACAGCTCTCCAACATTAAGTAGGCTGTTATTGTTTTCTTAGGTTCAGTGTTGTGTTCAGTGTTAACACTGAACGGTTCACTGGACACACCTGTTGTTCTCATGGTTTCTAGAGCGCTGGGGAAACGTTAGAGGCAACGTCAGTTTACACAAGTACAAAATAACCAACCACTGATGTGTGCTTGTGTTGTGTTGTGTTACATACTGTTATGGGTGTGTTTGTGTGGCTCTGTGTGTGTGTGTGTGTGTGTGTGTGAGTGTGTGTGTGTGGTGCCTGCGTACAGCATCTGCGTTGCGATAGTTTGAGGTTTAAAGGTTTAAGGTCTCTGAGTGATTCACGTCCACATTCGGCCAACAACAACTTCCCCTTCATCTCCATTCACCCCGAAGCGCTTCAGTCAGTCACCCGTCGGAAAAACACAGCTGCTCAGATGACCTGAAAGAGACTGAGGCAAGGACCTAATGAGTGTGACTATTGTACAGACTGAGGTACAATCTGTTGGTGGTGTGTTAACCCCTGTGAGGTGTTGCTGTGTCGGTGGCAGTGGGTGATTACCACACCGTCAGAATGATGTGTATCTGACAGCAGGTACAATGTGTGTGTGTGTTTTTGTAGGAGATAGAGGGTCTGGTAAGAGACAGAGGGTCTGGTAGGAGATAGAGGGTCTGGTAGGAGACAGAGGGACTGGTAGGAGACAGAGGGACTGGTAGGAGATAGAGGGTCAGGTAGGAGACAGAGGGACTGGTAGGAGAAAGAGGGTCTGGTAGGAGACAGAGGGTCTGGTAGGAGATAGAGGGTCTGGTAGGAGACAGAGGGTCTGGTGGGAGATATAGGGCCTGGTAGGAGATAGAGGGTCAGTTAGGAGACAGAGGGTGAGGTAGGAGATAGAGGGTCTGGTAGGAGACAGAGGGTCAGGTAGGAGATAGAGAGTCTGGTAGAAGATAGAGGGTCAGGTAGGAGATAGAGGGTCTGGTAGGAGACAGAGGGTCTGGTAGGAGATAGAGGGTCTGGTAGAAGATAGAGGGTCTGGTAGGAGACAGAGGGTCTGGTAGGAGATAAAGGGTCTGGTAGGAGATAGAGGGTCTGGTTGGAGATAGAGGGTCTGGTAGAAGATAGAGGGTCTGGTAGGAGAAAGAGGGTCTGGTAGGAGACAGAGGGTCTGGTAGGAGATAAAGGGTCTGGTAGGAGATAGAGGGTCAGGTAGGAGATAGAGGGTCTGGTAGGAGATAGAGGGTCTTGTAGGAGACAGAGGGTCTGGTAGGAGATAGAGGGTCTGGTAGGAGATAGAGGGTCTGGTTGGAGATAGAGGGTCTGGTAGGAGAAAGAGGGTCTGGTAGGAGATTGAGGGTCTGGTAGGAGATAGAGGGTCAGGTAGGAGAAAGAGGGTCTTGTAGGAGATAGAGGGTCTTGTAGGAGACAGAGGGTCTGGTAGGAGTTAGAAGTCAGGTAGGAGTTAGAGGGTCAGGTAGGAGACAGAGGGTCTGGTAGGAGTTAGAGAGTCAGGTAGGAGATAGAGGGTCAGGTAGGAGATAGAGGGTCAGGTACCCCCTCCATCCTACCCTCTCTGCCCTCCCGCACCCCTCCTCCTGTTCTCTGTGGGAGTGTGGTTACCCTCTGCTTGCTTGAGGAACAAGCATGTGTGCGTGTGGGTGTTTTTGTGTGTTTGAGTGTCTTGTGTGTAGAAGTGAAGAGGGAGCGTCAAATGGCCCCCTATTCCCTAGAAAGTGCCCTTCTTTTGACGTGGACCCATGGAGCTCTGGTCTGAAGTGTTGCTCTGAAGTGAGTAGAGGTGTTGTTTGTTCCTCAGCCAGCATGTAGTGACGCCATCAAGGGGAAACAGCGTCGTAAACGCCTGGGTGTGATTCTGTAAAAAACAGATAATAAACGTAGATAATTTGAATGAATAAAGAGGAGCCACACACACACAGACACACACAGGAAGCTGTTATTCCATCGGTTCTGTCACAGTTGAGCGAATGTCTTAGGTTATAATAAGCCGTCTCTTCCCTCAAACCCACTTACTAAAAACAAACACGCAGAAAGGTTCTATAGCTGCTTTCCTCTTGTAACTACCTTGCAGAAAAACACAATTTTGTAAGCTTGTGAAAAATGACTAACTCCCTGTGAAAAAAACCTACTTCTGAAGAAGGATGGATCATTGATTCAAACTTCATCAGGGTTTCTGGCTGCTGGTTTGCCATACCTGAGATAGAGATGGGTGTGCTGCAAATGCACAAAATGTTTTCCCCCTGCTAGCAAGTCAAGATGAGCCACTTTCGAAATAGAAGGAACATTCCTTGTTAAACAGTAGCAATAAAAGCCAGGAAAACACACCTAAGAGCTGGACCTTCGGAGTAATAAATGTCATTAAGCTCAACTAGGGGTGAAAATGATTTGCTGTTATTCTTATATCATCAGAGACTATTGGAAAAATAAATTCCAAGATTCAATTCATTGCATATAGTATTGTGCAATCATAAAGCCACCTGAGAAACATGTTTGGACAATACTAACAGTATGTAAAGATTATATAACAGTAGAACAAATACAAATATATATTTAACAATACAAAGAAAACTATAACAAATATATTTTATTCAAACTACAATTGATGTATTGTTGGACAGCTAGAATAAATTGATAAAAACATTTGAAGAGCATAGATACGCTCTTAGACCATAGTTACAAAGCTTTGCTGACTGAAAACACCACCATTTACCAGCATCTACCGGCATCTACCAGCATCATCTACCACCACCATCTACCACCACCATCTAAATCCATCTACCACCATCTACCACCACCATCTACCACCATCATCTACCACCACCATCTACCACCATCTACCACCATCTACAACCACCATCTACCGCCATCATCTACCACCACCATCAACCACCATTTACCATCATCTACCACCTACATCTACCATCATCTACCACCATCATCTACCACCACCATCTAAATCCATCTACCACCATCATCTACCACCATCTACACCAGATTAATGTCTTTAATTCACTGCAGCATTCTGTTCGTTCTAGAATGTCCTGAGATGGTGGAGTGGCGTGCATTTTGTTCGCTCGCAAGCACTTACATCCTAAATGTTTTTATGGGAACAATCTGGAACCCATTCGCCCCCACCATCCAGGCTGGAACCCACACACACACAAAATCACTCACAGACACACACATACTCTCACGTATGCGCACGCACACACACACACACACACACACACACAATTACAGCCAATGTCCTGCTCAACCAATTTTATGTTGTGTATGCTCTTCATCTGGTAGCTTGGGTTTTACAGTCCTAGTTTCAGGGATGGTTGCCCTTATTTCCTCTCCGACAGGGTTTATGGAACACACTGCTCTTTCCACAACCCTAATCATAGAAATAGAATCCATGGAGCTTGATTGGAGCTCCAGATCCAGGTTGTTTAGTTTCTGTGGACTCTATTTCTGTGATGCATGACCTGAGGCTTCCAACAAACAGAACTGGGCCTACATCTACATCATAAAAAAACAGAGACCTCCTCTCTCTCTAATTTATTAACACGGTGTTGGAAACAGGAAACAGGGCCGTCTGAGGACACTGGGAATGTTTTGGTGTTTTCAGGCCACACATAATGAACGCTGGTCATGCACAGTAAATCACCGACCGGGCCAACGGACCAACGCCGGTTCCTTGCGTAGAACCCTTGGTCGTCCACTGATAGAAGGTATGATTTTCTTTCACCAGAAGTTAAACACACATAAAGGAAAGAACACGCATCTCAGCCATGGCGTTTCTTTTGAACCCTTCTCATTCGCTCTCCGTCGTCACTTAAATTCACCTCACGACTGACAAAAACCCAGTCTACCTGAACACGGAGCATTATCACAGTCTTGGCTCCCACCCAGGGCCGTCTGCACTGTGGCTGGACTGTTGTGGTGCCGCGATGTGTGGCCAGAACACAATAGTCACCGGCTCATTTAGCCACAAAGTCATTATTGGCTACGTTGTGGACATACTACTTTTCAGTCTTGATTTAAGGCATGCACTTAACCCCCCCACCCCCCCTACGGCTCCACCCCTAACCCCCCCCCCCGCCCACAAGCCCATGGTACCCGCCCACTCGTCATTCCCTCATCCACGGCTGTGCATTTTTCTCATCAACATCTCCCCTGCTCCTCACCCGCCAGCCATATCCATCCCCCCTCCCCCCTCGGCCCTCCCCCCTTGCCCCACGGCCCCGGCCCACGGCCCCTGCCTCCATCAGTCTTCCCTGCCTGTCTGCACACATTAGAGGCCGGGCTTGGCAGGATGCCTGGATCTTGCCGGGCCGGGTCTACTCCATCGCCGTCCTCTGGGCCCGTCGAGCGCAGAGATGCAAATGACACGTTGCGGAAGTGATAAAAGTTGCATGGCGGGTCCCCAGAGCGATTAAATATTAACCGTCATCCCTCCCCACTTCATCCCTCATCGCCCGGACTTAGCCGTGTGCTGTGTGCCCGCGGATGAGAATTTCTCTTGCATTAAAAAGTTGAAAACATGCACGAGGGGTCTCGCAAGACCTGGTCGCGGGGAACTACATCAGACATCTTTTGTTTCTTTAATGCGATCGATATTCAGTGCCTTCTGGAGAGTGGCGGGTTTCTGCTCTATTAAAATAAAACTCCCTTTGTCCATATATCCTTCAATCACAACTTATTTACATGTTCGCTCTGCAGGCTGAATGTGTAATTTATGACTGATTTGGAATTCTTCGATCTCCAGACTCTCGTTATGTTCAGTGTCTCTTCAGTCGGAAGTTAATCGTATTCATTGGACATTTGTGCTTGTTCAGGTACTTCTGGTGGGTAACGGAGTGTATTACTTTCTACATACGCCTTGCAGTTCTGTTCCTTTCCACCGCCATGTTTTAAGGACAAAAAGAGGAAAGGAAGGGAGGATACAGGGAAAGAAAATAAGAGAGAGAACGAGTTGGAGAGAGATATAGAAAGGAAGAAAGTACATTGTGAGAAAGTGAAAGAAATTCTAAGAGACTACACGAGAAATCTACTTTGATATCGATTTGAAAACCTTGACGATTTGGATTCATTGCCCATGGCGTTGTTATTTACAGGCATCCATAGACAAACCAGCCTCCGGAGAGAAGACAGGCCATGTGAACACAGCCCATAAAATGATGTGGAAATAGCGATGGACTTCACATCTCCTGCCAAATTTAGGACCACATTAGAGAGAAAGCTTTCTCTCAGATCATACACACCCACAAAGGATTTGAAATCAAATTGAACATTGAAAAACCTCCGCAATATCTTAGGCAAAATCATCCAATGTGCCGTCACAACAGCAACATTTGTAATCCAACACACTGAGAAAACTCCTCATATTTGAATTTCCCACCGTCATTCATACTCGTAACCACTCGTACAATTTTACCCCAATGCCCCCACTGATGTTATGACATTAAAATGCCTTTATTTTTGTATGTCTGTAATTTACAATAATTCCCATACTTTTCCACTTTTTGCCAATGAATCCCTTGGACATTTTACAGTGAGAATCCCACAGAAGGATACAGTGAAAATGAGGGTGATGGTGAGAGAAGAGAAAGAAAGTGAGAGAAGAGAGAAGAGAAAAGAGAAGACAGAAGAGAAAAGAGAAGACAGAAGAGAGCCCCTCCATGGAGTCTCAGCCCGAAGAAAGGAAAGTGAGAGAAAAGGAAAGACGAAGGGGGTTTTCATTGACTTGCTAATGTGGCTAACAGGGGGTGGTAGGCCAGCGTGCATCGCTCCTGTCTGTCTGAAGCCTCCCTGAGACAGCAGATGGGAGGCTGGACCTGCCCTGCTGGGGCTCTGAAGGCGGAGGCGAGGGGGAGGAGAGAAAGCGGGGGGGGGGGGACAAGCGGTGACAGAGGTGTCGGGTTTTTAATGAGAAAGTGGACCGTGCATTAGAATGACCCCCCCCCCCCCCCCCCCACCGTAGAGAACACACCTCAGAGGCCTGCGGTAGATAAGGCCTGAGGGTTTCGGGAGGGGGGGGGGCAGCGTAGGTTGAGTCAGTGTACTGAGATGCACCCTGACCGATATCAGCTGTGTGGGGGGCGGGGGTTCTTCATTTCTATATGTGCCCTCTGGGTGTTGTTTTGGGGCACGGCGTTGTGAAGGAGAAGTGTGGTCGATGGTCGCAGTCAATGGCTTTCCCCGTGGTGATTTATTAAGCCTTTCTAATGGCTAATGCCACTTCTAATGGCTCAGCTGCAGTAACGGAGCGGGACATTTTTGTGTATTTTTTTGTAAGTATTGACATTCACGCGTTGATGGCCTTAAATGAGTGCCGACTGAGGGGTGATGACTGTGCCTATGTTGAAAAAAGGGGGACATTTGAAGGGGAAAATGTATGGACGAAATCCCAGAATTCCCCTTTAATGTGTCTCCACAGAATTTGACTTCCTACCACTGTAAATCTGTGACTAGTTACGTGCCCAAAACTAAAACCAGTGATGTAACTTTGGACCACCTAGACTCTGGAACGTGATGTCATTACTTACACTCATTACAAGGGGTTTCCTGTTGAAAGTCTAGAAACGATACTGTAATGTTGTTCACTGATCATGGTGATGTGCTTTGCTTGCGCTCTTCAGCCACAACACTGAAACCTCTGGATTCAGTCTCTCATACAGGTGCTAAATGTATTCCCTGAGGCAAACGTTCAACACACGTTGTCTTCTACACACTTCGACTGGCTGGGACTCCCTTACATCTAGAAGGAACTGACCTTGGCTGATGTTTGCCTAAAAGGCTGTCTTGAAGAAACTTCCTCTCACCTCCAAAATGTGTTGGAAAAAGAGTAGCCATCAGATGCATTCACAAGAATGTCTGAAGACACCGCAGGACCGTCCAGACCTACCGGAAGACTGCCTCTGGCTTCCATGAGGAACGACTGTTCTACCCACCAAATGGTAACCTGGGCGATATGGACGTCATTATTTGAACTAAGCAAATACATTTCTGTGTTTGACGCTAAACAGTATAATAGTTTTTGTACGCAGACCCTCTCTGGAAAAAGGTGGTTTTGATTTTGCTTTATGACACCCAATAGCTGATCTATACATCAAGAAAGGAAGCCCACCTGGCTTAGACAAATCTAACAAATAAGCATTTTAATAATGATTTTAAATCTTTTTAGAAACAATTCAAAACATGCGACAGCACAACTTTTGGAGTGACGTATACAATCCACTTTTATGCATAATAACACTAAAGACAATTTCTCTATATCAAAAAAAGACATGATTTCTTTTGTGGATACCTACTTACGGTATATCCAACAACTCTATATGAAATTGTTGAATTAAATCTAAAAACATTGCTGTATGTTGTCCTTTCAGTAACCAGAAATCAAACGTAATAGGGCTGCCATGGACAAGTGCTTGTTTTTGACAGAGGAGTTCAGAAGGTATCAACTGTATATTCCGTTTAGGGGGGAGTCCAAACTGCTGTCAAACCCTGTCGGTGTGTCTGCCTGCCCTGGACCAATCAAAATCCAAAAACCCTGCCTGCCCTGGACCAATCAAAATCCAAAAACCCTGCCTGCCCTGGACCAATCAAAATCCAAAAACCCTGCCTGCCCTGGACCAATCGAAATCCACCACCGGGTGTTGGTCCTCCTGCGCAAACCGGACACTTCCTGCTCACTTTAAAGCGGATCACTACATACAGAATAGGGTGCCCTTTGTCCTGACACACTGCCTAGTGCCACCACCTTCAATTTAATGATAAATGTGTCGGCCCTCTGGAGACACAGTGTAGATTTTAGCCCCTCAGATACAATCTTAAACCTTAAATCTCAGATTACTAATCTGCCTTTGTAATGAATGTAATCTGCGCTCACACCCTCTCCCTGCCCGGAAGGAGTGATCATTGACTAGAGGCATTGTGGAAATCTCCATTGTCTGTATTCACCGAGCACAGGTGTCCCAAATGTCACCCAGTACACTACGTAGTACATGTGTAGGCCGAGGTCGCGTGGCTCGTTGGACCAGTCTCCCACCTTGTGTGAGTTCTCGCATACTTCTAATCTATTGCTTGAAAAAATGCAGAGGGGGGATGTGTGTGTGTGTGTGGGGTGGGGGGGCGGGACATCACCCCGGGACAAAAGGAGGTGTGCTAACTTCTGACCAATCACAGTGGGCCAGCTTTAGTGAAGCCAAAGAAAGCTAAAATAAAATCATGTCCACGAACTAACCAGATGAACCAAATCCACGCACAAATGTTGAACATGAGCCCCCCTCCAAATGGAAGCATAGAAATGAAGCCTTGGACCACAGATACTGCAACATATTCACTCACACTACAAGTAGGGCACTTGAAAGGGAACAGTCTCCAGTTTGGGATTCACCCTACCGCCCCAGCCCGGTGCGATAAGATCACAGAGGAGAGGCTCAGCAGCGAGGTGGCGACTGGGAGTGGAGACTGGAGAGATGGATGGACCGGAGTGGAATGAGATCCAGGGGAGACTGGCTTCTTATTGCCCATTCCTCACCAGCGCCAGGCCCTGTCGGGCCCTGATGAAGTGCAGCCGGAGGACAGGAAGCTGCTCTGGGGAGGGAACACGGACCTCTGGTCACCTCTGGGTGGGTGAAGGGCTTCCTCCATATGCCGACGCACCTCTCCCTTTCTCCCTCTGTTTCTCTCTGCCTTCGTCTCACTGTCTTGACTCAGTCTCCCTCTGTTTCTCTCTGCCTTCGTCTCACTGTCTTGACTCAGTCTCCCCCTGTTTCTCTCTGCCTTCGTCTCACTGTCTTGACTCAGTCTCCCCCTGTTTCTCTCTGCCTTCGTCTCACTGTCTTGACTCAGACTCCCTCTGTTTCTCTCTGCCTTCGTCTCACTGTCTTGACTCAGTCTCCCTCTGTTTCTCTCTGCCTTCATCTCACTGTCTTGACTCAGTCTCCCCCTGTTTCTCTCTGCCTTCGTCTCACTGTCTTGACTCAGTCTCACACTGTTTCTCTCTGCCTTCGTCTCACTGTCTTGACTCATTCTCCCTCTGTTTCTCTCTTCCTCCGAATCATTCTCTGTGTCTTCCAGTCTCTCTCTATTACTTCAGGCTCACTTTCTTCTTTCTCGATTTCTTCCTCTCTCTGTCTCACTCCATTTCCTCAGTCTCACTCTCTCTATCTGCATGTCTCCTCTTTCTCTCTCTGTCACTATGAAGGGGATTGATCATGGTATTTGTTGATGATTTCTACACTAATTAGCTCTGTTAAATAAAACCTCACTTTGCCTTTATGTGGGCAGTATTATTTTTTCAAAATGTTTTATTAGAAAGAGATCAAAGGAGAACATCTCCCTTGTCTGGGAAGCAATGCAGGTACAGGGAACATCACAGAGAGATCTTTGTTACTTTTCTACAGAAACAGAAAAGTAAAAGCCATGCGAGGAGAGCAGGGTGATTTTTCATGCAATAAAATAAAACCACATTGTCAGCGCTACAGCCTGTAAACATCACCCCTGCTGTGACACCCACTGCAATCCACTGCAATCCACTGACCTTATGAATGAGTCAGTCAATGTCATTTATTTGTGCTACTGTCATGTCGGCCAGTCACATGGTTTTGATTTGTCTGGCCGAGTGTAAAAGATGCTTGTGTCACACCCAGCAGGTCTCAAGGCTGGCCAGACCCAACCCATTGGACCAAAAGGGATGATAGAAAAATGAAAAAGAGTATAGAGAGAGGGAGAGAAAGAGAGAGAGAGAAAGGGAAAGAAGACGAGAGAAGGGCTCCTGAAACCCGGGTCATAAATCCTGTTCAGACACGGCTTTGTTTGAATGGCTTTGTCATTGATTAGCCAGGTACGCTGGAGGTTGCTCTATAACTCAGGGAAGTCACAGGTCTTCCCGGTATTCCTGGTCAAAGTTGAGGACTTGGTTCATTTGGCTTGACTGCTGCTGGTGCCACTAATATAGAACCACTTCTAAAAGAACTCTGTCCCACAATATGCCTTTTATTTCCTAGCCTACAAAAGAGCATGTCATTTTTATAGTATTGAATAGCATGCAGTAACAAAAAGTGACCTGGACGCATTGTAAAATATTCTGGGAGGAATATCATCTGCCATATCAAATTGTTGATCTATATGAAACATTGAAATGCTTTTGAATGTCAAATTGAACATAGGCATTAAACAAAATGTTAAGGTCTTTGTATGAGAGGTTCTCCAAAAGGCTTGATTAAGATTTCAAGTAAAGGCAAAGAACCTTGAGGATTTAACATCAGACATAATATTATGTCCACACAGATGCAGGTTTCCCTGGGTGATGAAATATACCTTACTTGCTTCACATTTAAATATTTTGGGTTTTGATCCAGTGCCTCCTGAGAAAATAAACATGAAAAAATATTTTTTTCTCTGTGCAACAACCTAGATGTTATTGATCCATTAAGAAGTCTGTCCTTTGCCACCAGCTTTTGCTACCAATATATATTTTTTCCAGTAGCCTTCCCTAAATGCAAACATACAATGATTTTGGAGAATTGAGGACAAACTTCTAGGGCTAGTTTCACGACACTGATTAAGTCTAGTTCAGGACAAAAAAAATCACTCCATTCAGCTTGATTTTTGGGTCCTAGACTAGGTCTTTGTGTCCATTAAATTGGAGGCTGGGGTTTCAAAAAATAAAGCTATAGAACCTTTTTTGGTTCTACATAAACACATTATTCTTAGGCTGACACTATAAGGAAATTTATTTTTTATACTTTTGGTTCATTGAAGAACCCAGCTATTCTAATTCCACTTAGAACCCAGCTATTCTAATTCCACTTAGAACCCAGGTATTCTAATTCTGCTTAGAACCCAGGTATTCTAACACAAACCTAGAACTGACTTACCATAATCATCTGGAACCCAAACGTTTTCTCTTTGGAACCAAAAATAGAGTTCCGCAACAAAGCCGCAGATCTCTTTTGCAACCCCTTTTTGGGGGTTGTGTAGGTTGTAGCAAGTTAAGGCCATTTGACATTGTTACAGCCAATGTCACATGAGCCCAACCCCAGTGGTCCACCTTAACAAACAGAACACCCCACAGCTGGTTTCCTCAACCAATTCCAGACTGTAATGAATTGCTTTAAGGATGAACCTTCCTTTATCAGGCTAAAATCTATTGGAGCAGGGGAGGGGGGTTAGAGGGAGAGACATAGATGCAGAGAGTGAGACAGAGAAAAAGACACAGAGAGTGAGACAGTGAGACACAGAGAAAAAGAGAGCGAGAGAGAGTGAGACAGAGAAATAGAGCAAGAGTGTGTTAGAGAGGGACCAAGCATGTCCAGTGCATTTATATACAGCTCTACAGAGCTCCTAACCCTTAAATCTAACCCCTAACCCTGTCCTTGACCAGTCAACTCAATGTGGACACAAACTCAAACAAAACAGTGCCTACAGATGCAGTGTCTTAATTTGAGCCAGTTTCAAACAGAATATAATGCAACAAGAACTATTATGCGGATAAAACTGTCAAAGTCGCTTTAAATCCTCAAGGCTTCTGACACAACTCAGACAAGGCAGCATCATATCTTAGGAGGGGTTAAAAGGGCACCCTCTTCCTTATATAGAACACTACGTTTAACCAGGTGACACCTGGCTCTGGTGCAGAGTAGGGCTTTATAAAGGGAATAGGGTTCCATTTAAACATCACACTTCCAGATCGGGGTGGACGGGTGGCTCCTAACCGATGAGCTGATTTGTGGGCTCATGTTATCTGCGGTGTGATTAGTTTGGCTGTACCTCATCTTACCCTCACCTTGCCAGTTGATTGGAGTATTAGCGACTGTTCAATGGACGCTGCTCCCTCAGAAAAGAAGAGAAGGGGAGTGATGTAAAGCAAGAATGAGAGAGAGAGAGAGAGAGAGAGAGAAAACAGGTCTGTTTTTCAAGGTCGGCTTGCTGCGCTGTGTGCAGACCATAACGGAAACCAGCTGCTGGATCTCATTCAGGGATGTTCTGGTAAAACCAATAGGTGAGAAACACTCTATGTTTCCAGAGTATCGCCAAAAAGGTTGGTGATTGCCTTTCACGTGCGTTTCCCCTGTACTAAAACCTCAGATTGTCTTAGCTGCGGTCGGGTCCTCATGTAGCGCTGACTGCGCTTAGCATGTTTGGTAACACCATTTGAACAATCAGCAATTCTTTTGCCTATATTGACAACACAAGTCTCATTAGTGTGAATGGGTTGGGCTATTTGTCGTGTTGGTGAGTCTATGTCATTAGTGACATACATTAAGTGAATTTAAGTGAATTTAGAAGAGAACAGATATTAAAATCAACATGCAAAGACGGTTTTGTCATTTCGCAATGCATTTTGTTAACACTCTTTCTGTTAACACTCTTTCTGTTAACACTCATTCTGTTAACACTCTTTCTGTTAACACTCTTTCTGTTAACACTCATTCTGTTAACACTCTTTCTGTTAACACTCTTTCTGGTGACACCGTTCAGACCGAAGGCCACTGTCTGTAAAGAGAGTCTAGGGGTCAGAGGTCGCGGTAGACGAAAGTCAAGTCTAGAAGATTTCTCTCAGACACTTAACATGAAGAGTCTGAACAGAGCTGTCACCTTTTGAGTGACCTGGGACGTCTAAAGTGATGGACCTTGCTACCATTCGCTCCAGTAAATCGAAGTTCTGTGGGAAAAAGATGCCAACAGGGCAGGAAGTATCCTGCGGAACACAAGTATTGAAACGTTGTTGTTATTGTCCTATTTGTTTATTAACACTGATTTTCGGGCTAGGAAAGGGGCGCCCTGTCTTCCCTGTAGAATGAAATGTCACTAGGATGCAAACGTCTCTACACGTATCATCTCCATACACTTCTGACATCTCATTTTATTTGTTTAATGGGTTTCTCATTCACAGGAACCAGCCAGGCAACATAACACTCCTTATTGCTCCATAAAGACCTGGCAGAGTATGACAGAGATGATTACCCAGACACAAGCTTATATATTTCTACGCCATTTTTTTATGTTTTCTGTGTTGCATGTTAACTTTTCAACACATACCCACCCGTGCACTATTGTGACAACCTTCTCAGAGTTTCTCTCTATCACATATAACATGTATTCCAGGTTAAAATGCAAGAACAACATGAAACTACTGGATCCGCCTTAATGACAGGGCCGGTGACAGAACATCTGTCATATATGATCTCACATTTGTGTTTGGGCTTTCTGAAGTGCGTTGTGTGCTTTTGTCAGGAAGGAGCCTCTGTTTCGAGACAAGAACAAAAAGATCCGAAAGCTGTTGTTATTCCATCAGAAAAGAACGAATTGATTAGACACAATGCTTTTCTGTTCGCCATTCGTCCCTCATCTTGTCTTCCCGGGCCTCCTGGATGTGCAACACAGAAACACGCCGTGACATTGTGGGGCAAAGGCAGCAGAGGCATTGTGGGGCAAAGGCAGCAGTGGCTACCCTGATTTGTTTCAGCTTTGTTTCTGTTATGGCTGCATCTCACCCTGAATCCTGTAGCTATCCTGCGTCACGCATGCACACACGCACGCACACACACACGCTCACAGAAAACTGGTTTTACACTGCCTCTGCAGCTGTCTTAATGGTAATGATGATTGCGATTCACTACATATCTCCTCACATTCATCAAAGGACATGTGAATTCAGAGATATGGACTCAGAGATGAGAATTCAGAGATGTGGATGTAGACTGAGGTCCTCCACGATCAGTCTCTCTCTCCTTTCTTGTCTCTCTTCTTTGCTATTTCTGTCTTTTTCTCTCTCCTTTCTCCGACACTCTGCTTCTTTCTCTCCCTTTCACTCTCTCTCCACACTCCTTGACTCACCTCTCTCCTAACCTCTCACCTCTCCTCTCTGCCCAGGTGGTCTCTCTCATACCCTTGGCATAAAGGCCGCTATTATGTGGGGAAGGACCATGATCCTGTCTTATAAACCTGTCATTCCTTGAGGTTTTTATTTGGCCATCGGTTTATGCTGAGCCGTAACTGACCACTCTTGGACAGCAGTTTTAGACCATCATGGTTTATAAATGGTCTCAAACCCATAACATATAGCTTTTTCTGTCTTACAACATGTTGCAATACTGTGGCTGGGAAATGAGGAGGCATAATATTAAAGCTGTTTCAATGAAATGGAAATGCCAGAGTCTCTAAACATACCATGCCAATGGAAGTCCATGGCATTACGAAACCGGAGGTAAAGTGGAGATGCTGCTGTTTAAACCGTGAAACACTATAAGTTGCAGGAAGGAGCAGCATCTATTTAAAAAAAAAAGTGAAACACGCAGCATTTGCTCCTCAAATCAACATTACCCCCCCCCCCCCCCCCCCCAGCTCCTGTCGTCCTCATCCACCACCATCGCCCCCACGTGTAATCACGGCTTTCATTTATTGTGAGAAGAGCACCTCCCATAAGCATATCATTATCCACTCCCCCCTCCCCCTGAGATCAAAGCTGACACGGCTGATTACAGAGTGCCTGGCCTCGTTTGATGAGATGTTTCTTCATGTTATGGAGGACATAGACAGGGAGTGGGGTGAGTCGGACGGCTGGAGGTGTGGCATAGACGGGGAGTGGGGTGAGTCGGACGGCTGGAGGTGTGGCATAGACGGGGAGTGGGGTGAGTCCGACGGCTGGAGGTGTGGCATAGACGGGGAGTGGGGTGAGTCGGATGGCTGGAGGTGTGGCATTGACGGGGAGTGGGGTGAGTCGGACGGCTGGAGGTGTGGCATAGACAGGGAGTGGGGTGAGTCGGACGGCTGGAGGTGTGGCATAGACGGGGAGTGGGGTGAGTCAGACGGCTGGATGTGTGGCATAGACGGGGAGTGGGGTGAGTCGGACGGCTGGAGGTGTGGCATAGACGGGGAGTGGGGTGAGTCGGACGGCTGGAGGTGTGGCATAGACAGGGAGTGGGATGAGTCGGACGGCTGGAGGTGTGGCATAGACGGGGAGTGGGGTGAGTCGGACGGCTGGAGGTGTGGCATTGACGGTGAGTGGGGTGAGTCGGACGGCTGGAGGTGTGGCAATGACGGGGAGTGGGGCAAATCAGACGGCTGGAGGTGTGGTAATGACGGGGAGTGGGGTGAGTCGGATGGCTGGAGGTGTGGCATTGACGGGGAGTGGGGTGAGTCGGACGGCTGGAGGTGTGGCATAGACAGGGAGTGGGGTGAGTCGGACGGCTGGAGGTGTGGCATAGACGGGGAGTGGGGTGAGTCAGACGGCTGGATGTGTGGCATAGACGGGGAGTGGGGTGAGTCGGACGGCTGGAGGTGTGGCATAGACGGGGAGTGGGGTGAGTCGGATGGCTGGAGGTGTGGCATAGACGGGGAGTGGGGTGAGTCGGACGGCTGGAGGTGTGGCATAGACAGGGAGTGGGATGAGTCGGACGGCTGGAGGTGTGGCATAGACGGGGAGTGGGGTGAGTCGGACGGCTGGAGGTGTGGCATTGACGGTGAGTGGGGTGAGTCGGACGGCTGGAGGTGTGGCAATGACGGGGAGTGGGGCAAATCAGACGGCTGGAGGTGTGGTAATGACGGGGAGTGGGGTGAGTCGGATGGCTGGAGGTGTGGCATAGACAGGGAGTGGGGCAAATCAGACGGCTGGAGGTGTGGTAATGACGGGGAGTGGGGTGAGTCGGACGGCTGGAGGTGTGGCATAGACGGGGAGTGGGGTGAGTCAGACGGCTGGAGTTGTGGCATAGACAGGGAGTGGGGTGAGTCGGACGGCTGGAGGTGTGGCATAGACGGGGAGTGGGGTGAGTCGGATGGCTGGAGGTGTGGCATAGACGGGGAGTGGGGTGAGTCGGACGGCTGGAGGTGTGGCATAGACGGGGAGTGGGATGAGTCGGACGGCTGGAGGTGTGGCATAGACGGGGAGTGGGGTGAGTCGGATGGCTGGAGGTGTGGCATAGATAGGGAGTGGAGTGAGTTGGACGGCTGGAGGTGTGGCATTGACGGTGAGTGGGGTGAGTCGGACGGCTGGAGGTGTGGCAATGACGGGGAGTGGGGCAAATCAGACGGCTGGAGGTGTGGTAATGACGGGGAGTGGGGTGAGTCGGATGGCTGGAGGTGTGGCATAGACAGGGAGTGGGGCAAATCAGACGGCTGGAGGTGTGGTAATGACGGGGAGTGGGGTGAGTCGGATGGCTGGAGGTGTGGCATAGACAGGGAGTGGGGTGAGTCAGACGGCTGGATGTGTGGCATAGACGGGGAGTGGGGTGAGTCGGACGGCTGGAGGTGTGGCATAGACGGGGAGTGGGGTGAGTCAGATGAATGGAGGTGTGGCATAGACGGGGAGTGGGGTGAGTCGGACGGCTGGAGGTGTGGCATAGAAGGGAAGTGGGGCGAGTCAGACAGTTGGAGGTGTGGTGGGAGCAGGTGGTAATGACCCCAGGCAGAAGAGGGCGGGCCCCAGTCATCAAAACTGATTCCTGCTCCATCTTTTGACTCAAGACTAAACAGAATTGAAATGTCCAGAAATGACAGTGTCTTAAATAAAAAATCTCCCTCTTACAAACAGGTCACTCCTCTGTGAAACATCCATCCTGTCATGAATGTATCCCAAATGACACTTTGACCGGAGCTCGAGTGACCTTGAGATTTGAAGGGATTCTGGGTTCAGTTGTGTAGCGACCGTCGAAGAATCAAGAGCAATGAGAATGAGATAACAGAAAGCCAACCATGCAGTCATTTATTTTTAGGTCAGATATTGTTTTTATCCAGAAGTGAAGATGGGTTTTGATTTTTGCATGCTTCTTCTGCCGTTTGCCTTACATGTGCATGAACACACAAACCTAATGTAATACTTGCATCAATCCAGGAAATAATTGGCGTCATTCCACTCAGGACACCTTGTGAAATGTTATGTTGTCCGGAGGTGTAGCTGGCCCTGTCAGAAGTTTTACTGGGCCCTGTCAGGAGGTATAGCAGGCCCTGTCAAGAGGTGTAGCAGGCCCTGTCAGGAGCAGTAGTAGGCTCTGTCATGGGGTGCAGCAGGCCCTGTCATGGGGTGTAGCAGACCCCATCTCTCTGACAGAGGGGTTCTAATGAATGTGTGCCTGATGTAGTGGTGAGAGAGAGCACAATAGTGAAAGTGCGGGTCTGTTTACTTCAGTGTTATTCGGGTGTCACAGAGGAGACAGAGGTCCTCCCAGGTCCTGCTGTGCTTTCGGATGGGGTAAGAGGGTCGTTCTCCACTGCCTTGGCCTTTGACTGCAGTAGAAATGGTGCCTCATTCCCCAGACAGTGTTTTTCCTATGGGCCCAAGTCACACACATTCTACTATGTCGGAAATAAACAACACCATGTCAACCAAACAACCCTCAAACATATCACTACCTCCCCTCAAAATACTACTAGTACCCCCTCATAATACTTCTCTCAAATACTCCAAATATTACTGCTATCTCCTCAAAATACTATTCACAAACCCCCAAAATACTACTCTCAAACCTTCAAAATAATACTCTAAAACCCTTAAAATACTACTCTCAAATCCTAAAAATTATATTCTCAAACCCTGAAAATTCTACTCAAAACCCCCCCAAAAGTATCAAACTATTAGCATACCGTTTAGCTTTATGTGTTGGCATTAAATACAACTGTAACATGTGGTTGGTTTTGACATTGGTTGTCATGAGACCATTATGAATATTTTTCTTGACCTCAAGAGCCACAATTTGGACTTGTCATAAAGATGTCATGACGTGTTGTAACACTGTCAAATGCATTCATAACAATGTCACATTTTGTCAAATAATGTAAACATTTTTTTATTAAGTCTGTGAAATGCTTTTAAATACCTTAACAAAGGCAATCAATTTCCTTTATTGTTTTTGTTTTTCCTAATTGTTTTTGTTTTTTTCAACGATCCTACTTTTGTAACACTTTCTGATAAATGTACATGAACAACCATTAACAAATGCAGTAGTTACCTTGAATGAACATTGATGAACAATGATGAACAAGACATGAACAAACAGTATAACAATGATAGCCCTTACTTTATTAATGGTTTACAAATGCATTAACAAAAAGAGTGTAGTGCCATTTGTTCATGTTGACACTGGGCATAAACTCTTTTGCAAGAACACAGTTAGTACTGTAATTTGTTAAGGTTGTTACAGGACATCCATTTATGTACAGGAACCTAATTCTTTATACGAACAATAGCCTAAGTAATATAAACTATTCATAATATAATCACATTGAAAACATTATTTATGAAGTAGGCTAGATAGTGATAGTTTAACAAATTACCTTCATGTTAACACATATAGAACATAGCTGAGCAAGTTAGCAATGGGCTACCCGGAACTGACAAACACTTGACTGGAGCTAGCATACAGATAACAAGAGCCAGCTAATAACCAACCGAAGCCAGCTAACAACAAGGAACTAGCTAATCGCTAACCCTTACAGTGCAACGATTGTGAAGTTCCTAAACAATACAGTTACAGAATTCAATTATATTAATCCTAGGAATATTGTCAGGAGTGTTGTTTCCAAAGGAATGCACCACCGTCAGGGCATTTTACATAGACATGGGTCTCTGTCATAGTTACACAATTTATACACTTTAACAGGCAAGTTATCAAACTGTATCGAAAGGTCCAGTGTACTTCTGTATTTTACCGACCAGGAAAACAGGATAAATGATGAGAAAGTCATGGCTTTTCCTTGAAGAGTAACGAGAACGCACAGGTGTTTTGATCGTTAACTGTCCCAACGCAACACGACCACGTCAGACTGCCCCCTATAGGCCACCCGTAGTAAGTGTCCTTCAATATAAAAGTGTCCTTCAAAATACGTTATCAACCCCAAATGCGACCATAAATGGTGTGTGTCACACATATTTGAAGACGCAAGTAGCCAGTCTACCTTTTAATAATGGTTACCGCACTGTAATCATATTAACACATTGGATTATGTATATTATCTCTTGAATAATGTATATTACTTAGCCCATGGTTCATGCAACATTAACACAATTACAATACGAACAATGTTCATGCAAAAAAACTTTATAATGGCGTATGGGTAACCAGTGGTGGCACTATCATTTTGAGGTGAATCTTCAGTGACTCAGAAGTGCGATTACCTTTATGACTCCATATTTCCAATTTGTATTTCTGCCATGCATGCTCAATATACTGAGTATGAGCACCAGTCTCAGGATCAGCAGTTATTTTTATGGCAGACAGAATACTGGCTAAATAGTTTCTTCAAGTTTGATAATTAGGCCCATATGAATGACAGGTTATGTTGTCTTGGTTACTGTAATGTTGTCATAAAAAAAGACACTGACAGGTTATGTTGTCTCAGTTAATTTCAAGTTGTCATAACAAAGACATTGACAGGATATTTTGTCTCAGTTAATGTCAAGTTGTCATAACAAAGACATCCCAAACAATGAAAACCTTGCACAAAAACTGACATAATCAACTGAATGACACCTAATGACAACATTCATAAACGTTAAAAATGATTCCTTCATGTGTCATGTCATGGTTATGACAGTATCATGACAGTGTCATGTCACACTTATGCACGCCCCTTCAAATAAAGTGTTACCCTATTTTCTTCTAGACTGTTTTTCCAAGGAATGACAATACATATTTTAGTCTTTTAGAATTTATGGCAAAAGGGAAGAGAGAGGGTCATGGAGAGGTGAGATAAATCACACTGTGGAGAAAATTAAGAATCAGCAGTTGATATTCTCTGCCCGGAGTTCAAGGAATTGGTGTGAAGAAGTAGGTAGGCCTCTGGTTCCTAGATCTCACATAACTACATGGTGTGCATCCTAAATGGCACCCTATTACATGGACTGCGCAGTGGCCTTCTTCTACCCAGAGCCCCATGGGCCCTAGCTAAAAAAAAAGTTCACTTATTTAGGAAATGGAATGCTATTTGGAACTCAGGAATGGCCTTCCAAGTAGCAGTCCAACTGCTATATAATGGCTGTATAGTGGCTCTATAGTGGCTGAATAATGGCTGTATAGTGGCTGTATAGTGGCTGTAGAGTGGCTGTAGAGTGGCTGTATAGTGGCTGTAGATGACAGTAAAGTGGCTGTATAGTGGCTGTAGAGTGGCTGTATAGTGACTGTATAGTGGCTGTAGAGTGGCTGTAGAGGTGTTGTAGAGCAGATTATTCATGAATGTTGGGTTTCAACTTCAATTCAGGTAAAACAACAAAACATACCCGTATTTTCATGTTGGATAAAAAGCAATCAATGTTAATCTATTCACTATCTTGGCAACAATGTGAAACTACAGTGGATATGAAAAGTCTACACAACCCTGTTAAAATGCCAGGTTCTTGTGATGTAAAAGAATGAGACAAAGATAAATCATGTCAGAACTTTTTTCACCTTTAATGTGACCTATAACATGAAAAATACAAACTGAAATCTTTGAAAAATAACAAATAAAAAACTCACAATAACCTGGTTGCAGAAGTGTGCACATCATTAAACTAATACTTTGTTGAAGCACCTTTTGATTTTATTACAGGAGTCTATTAGCATGGCACATCTTGACGTGGCAATATTTTCCCACAATTCTTTGCAAAAGCGCTCCAAATCTGTCAGATTGCATGGACATCTCCTGTGCACAGCCCTCTTCAGATCACCCCACATATGTTCAATTGGATTCAGGTCTGGGCTCTGGCTGGGCCATTCCAAAATGTTAATCTTCTTCTGGTGAAACCATGCTTTTGTAATTGGATGTATGCTTTGGGTCATTGTTGTGCTGAAAGGTGAACTTTCTCTTCATCTTCAGCTTTCTAACGGACGCTTGAAGGTTTTGTGCCTAAATTGCCTGGTATGTGAAACTGTTCATAATTCCCTCCACCCTGACTAAGGCCCCGGTTCCAGCTGAAGAAAAACAGCCCCAAAGCATGATGCTGCCACCACCATGCTTCACTGTGGGTAGGGTGTTCTTTGGGTGATGTGCAGTGTTGTTTTTGCACCAAAAATACCTTTTGGAATTATGGCCAAGAAGTTCAACCTTGGTTTAATCAGACCATAACATATTGTCCCATGTACTTTTGGAAGATTTGATGTTGGTTTTTGCAAACTTCAGCCAGGCTTGGATGTTTTTCTTTGTAAGAAAAGGCTTCCATCTTGCCACCCTACCCCATAGCCCATTCATATGAAGAATATGGGAGATTGTTTTCACATGTAGCACACAGCCAGTACTTGCAAGCAATTCCTGCAGTTCCTTTAATGTTGCAGTAGGCCTCTTGGAAGCCACCTTGACCAGTTTTCTTCCTGTCTTTTCATCAATTTTGGAGGGACGTCCAGTTCTTGGTAATGTCTCTGTTGTGCCATATTTTCTCCACTTGATGATGACTGTCTTCACTGTGTTCCATGGTATATCTAATGCTTTGGAAATTATTTTGTACCCTTCTCCTGACTGATATTTTTCAACAATGAGATCCCTCTGATGCTTTGGAAGCTCTCTGCGGACCATGGCTTTTGCTCTGAGATGCATCTAAGAAAATGTCAGGAAAATCCTACTAGAACAGCTGAACTTTATTTGTGATTAATCAGAGTCACTTTAAATGATGGCAGGTGTGTAATGACTTATAGTTAACATGAGTTTGAATGTGATTGGTTAATTCGTAACACAGCCACATCCCCATTTATAAGAGCGTGTGCACACATATGCCACTAGTTTATTGTATGGTTTTTAATTCTATTTTTTTCCCCTAGAATATTTCAGTTTGTTTTTCAATAGAATTGTTCACATTATGGGTGACATTAAAAGTGAAAAAAGTTCTGACATGATTTATCTTTGTCTCATTCTTTTACCTCACAATAACCTGGCATTTTAACAGGGGTGTTTAGACTTTTTATATCCACTGTATATACTGTTTAGCATAAAGGCAGCCGATTGTGTAGCTTTATGTACTGTCTGCCAATTGACAACAACAGTATAAAAAAATACATTTACTGAATTTAGCAATGTATGACATTTCATTGCAGGTTTTTAATGGTGTTTAGGAAGATACCAGACCAATTAAAGTTGAATTAATATCACCTATTTACTAAAGCAATACATTTTGATTGTGTGTGTGTGTGTTTATGTGTGTCTGAGGACATATTTATGTACTCAGAACGAAGATGAACACTTCCCAAAATGCATTTGGAATGACTTGCGTCAATGACCCCATTTAAAAATGCAGTCACATTTACCATCAGTGTAGAAAATTGCATTTCTCACAGCATGGCTGTTTTCAGATATAACTTTTCTCCAGCAACTATCTCCTCATTACTGCAGAATGTACGCTAAACGGATTATGTCTCCAGCTCCAAACGTTGCTTCGAGCTACAGCTTCTCTATTGGCTTCCTGCGCCCGTCATGTCCACGTGTTGACAGTGAATTTGACATTGCCGGCTACGCACATCGGCCCGGCACAGCAGCAGTTCCCCTCTCCACAAGGTCCCCGAGCCGGCAGAGGCCCCGGCCTTGTTAGCCGGGGTCGCGAGAAACGTTAATGATGGGTGCTTCATCCTGGACTAAAACTGCAGAGTTAATGTGCTAGTCAGTTCAGATGAGCGTCCTCCAGACCTCCGTCTATCTCTAATTAGAGCAGGGAGAACAGACCTCGACTCCCCTTGAATACCTTATAACTTTGATTACTTAAATCAAGGACATGGGGGGTGTAAAGGACGTTTTTACTTGCAATGTTAATTTGCTTGAAAGGACAATCTTATCCACATAGACAAATATATAAATATACAGTGGGGAGAACAAGTATTTGATACACTGCCGATTTTGCAGGTTCTCCTACTTACAAAGCATGTAGAGCAGGGGTGTCAAACCGGTTCCACGGAGGGCCGAGTGTCTGCAGGTTTTTGGTTTTTCCTATAAATTGGTTCCTAGTTCATACCTACACAACCAGGTGAGGGTAGAAACTAACCAATCAGTGACCTAATTAACCAATCAAGTACAAGGAGAGAACAAAAACTTGCAGACACTCGGCCCTCCGTGGAACCGGTCTGACACCTGTGATGTAGAGGTTTGTAATTATTATCATAGGTACACTTCAACTGTGAGAGACGAAATCTAAATAAAACATCCTTAATGCTCAAGCCAGCGCAATTCCAGGTCCGTCTGAAGTATGCAGATGACCATTTGGATGATCCAGAGGAGGAATGGGAGAAGGTGATGTGGTCTGATGAGAGAAAAATAGAGCTTTTTGGTCTAAACTCCACTCGCCGTGTTTGGAGGAAGAAGAAGGATGAGTACAACCCCAAGAACACCATCCCAAACGTGAAGCATGGAGGTGGAAACATCATACTTTGGGGATGCTTTTCTGCAAAGGGTACGGGACAACTGCATCGTATTGAGGGGAGGATGGATGGGGCCATGTATTGCGAGATCTTGGCCAACAACCTCCTTGCATTGAGCATTGAAGATGGATTGTGGCTGGGTCTTCCAGCATGACAACGACCCAAAACACACAGCCAGGGCAACTAAGGAGTGGCTCTGTAAGAAGCATCTCAAGGTCCTGGAGTGGCCTAGCCAGTCTCCAGACCTGAACCCAACAGAAAATCTTTGGAGGGAGCTGAAAGTCCGTATTGCCCAGCGACAGCCCCGAAACCTGAAGGATCTGGAGAAGGTCTGTATGGAGGAGTCAATCAATAAATCAAATGTATTTATAAAGCACTTTTGACAACAGCAGTTGTCACAAAGTGCTTTACAGAGACACCCGGCCTTAAACCCCAAGGAGCAAACAACAGTAGTGTTGAATTTCAGTGGCTAGGAAAAATTCCCTAAGAAGGTCGAATTTTAGGCAGAAACCTAGAGAGGACCCAGGCTCAGAGGGGTGACCAGTCCTCTTCTGGCTGTGCCGGGTGAGATATTAAGAATCCAATTGGAATAATAAATACATTTCTCTGGGCTAAATCCAGAGTCAATTTGATAGGAGTGGGCCAAAATCCCTGCTGCAGTGTGTGCAAACCTGGTCAAGAACTACAGGAAACGTATGATCTCTGTAATTGCAAACCAAGGTTTCTGTACCAAATATGAAGTTCTGCTTTACTGATGTATCAAATACTTATTTCATGCAATAAAATGAAAATGAATTACTTAAAAATCATACAATGTGCTTATCTGAATTTTGGTTTCAGATTCCGTCACTCACAGTTGAAAAGTACCTATGATAAAAATTACAGACTTCTACATGCTTTGTAAGTGGGGAAACCTGCAAAATCGGCAGTGTATCAAATACTTGTTCTCCCCACTGTATATCTGATACACAGCATATATAATGTATACACTATATAGTCCTCAATCTCTGCCTGTCTCTCTCTCTCTCTCTCTCTATATATATATATATATATGTACAGTGGATATAAAAAGTCTACACACCCCTGTCAAAATGCCTGGTTTTTCTGATGTCATGTCAGAACATTGATGAATCATGTCAGAACATTTTCAACTTTTAAGATGATCTATAATGTGAACAATTCAATTGAAAAACAAACTGAAATCTTCTAGGGGGAAAATGAAAAATAAAAACCTTACAATAACCTGGTTATGGTCAAAGGACCATTATTACCTGCTCTGCCAGTAAAACTCAGTTGACAAATCTGGGCTGTCCTCTGAATGCCTTTGGTCAGGATACACCTGCACTTCATGTAGAGAATAAAGCCCAGATATGTACAAACAATCCTATATGTCAAACAAGGATACAAAGTATCCACAAAGGTTCTCTCCGAGAGGCACTTGGCAATATAGTTACCAGATGCATTTACGCATATCGGTGCTTGTAGTTCACAAGTAAGCACAAGTTCAAGATTTAATTCTGTGTCTTCAATTGACCCCAAACTTGAGGCGTCCCCAGTAAAATATGCAGATTTTATGCAGTCCTCATTTCAGGATTTGTCGACTGAGACGATATCTTATATTCCTACAGTGAGGTTAGATTGCACTCTACTTTCCACAGACGTACAGTTTGAAAATCTGTTAAATGTGTGCCTCTGAAGAGCGAAATACTCCCCAGACCTGCCAGCATC
Source organism: Esox lucius (assembly GCF_011004845.1). Classification (NCBI taxonomy): domain Eukaryota; kingdom Metazoa; phylum Chordata; class Actinopteri; order Esociformes; family Esocidae; genus Esox; species Esox lucius. The sequence goes on from NC_047582.1 coordinate 33,934,489, forward strand.
AACAGAACGGTTGGTAATCTGGTCAGGAGATGTAGCTTGGGGAAGTTGCATTCATCCTCTTGATCCTAAATTAAGCTGAACAGGTCTTTGATTAGTCCCGCTCTTTTCTTCCAACGAACTTGATTGCATCCATGGCTCAAAACTATATAACCCGACACACACGCATACTCATCCACACACACACACACGCACATACACACACATGCACATACACATTTACAATCACTTGGAATGCACATCAATACAATTTTAATGGCAAGTAAAACAAATCTGGAGTGATGTTAGGAGAGTCAAAGGAGGTTGATCTGCGACTAAGGAAATGGCTTAATGCATCTCACATGTCGTGTAGGAGATCCTGTACATCCACGGCTTCAGATGGAGGATTTTAATTTGAGCCACTTTGCTAGAACAGGAAAATCCTGAGGCGACAGGACATTTTAATTATTACATGTTATAATGAATGGGCATTTCTGTACCGGGTCATATGTACCTGTCATGTCTGAAATGTCAACGTGAAAATGATAAACTTCAGAAGCCTTTTCTTTTAACCTAAAAGACACCACAAAGTTTCCGTGCCTTGCATTTCAGGGGGTGTCCTCTTCAGCGGGGTGACTAAACTATGTTATTTACATATTTAATTTCCCTCCGATGCTCTTTTTAATGGCTTCCTGTGGAGGAGGGGAGCTTCTGTGTCTTCCCCTGGGAGTCAACGGCTTGAGGCGGAGGTGCCAGCGAATGACACATCCGACGCATTAGAGGAGAAGGACACATCCCAAACGTTACGGGAGAAGGACACATCCGACGCGTTAAGGGAGAAGGACACATCCCACACGTTACGGGAGAAGGACACATCCCACACGTTACGGGAGAAGGACACATCCCACACGTTACGGGAGAAGGACACATCCCACACGTTACGGGAGAAGGACACATCCCACACGTTACGGGAGAAGGACACATCCCACACGTTACGGGAGAAGGACACATCCCACACGTTACGGGAGAAGGACACATCCCACACGTTACGGGAGAAGGACACATCCCACACGTTACAGGAGAAGGACACATCCCACACGTTACGGGAGAAGGACACATCCCACACGTTACGGGAGAAGGACACATCCCACACGTTACGGGAGAAGGACACATCCCACACGTTACGGGAGAAGGACACATCCCACACGTTACGGGAGAAGGACCTGTTTAAGAAAAGTGTCCATGATTGGACATGGTCTATTTCTTCTTTTCTTGTTTCCTCCTCGGCACCAGACTGCTTCAAAGTAGCTCAAGTTATATAGAGGCAGCAACGATGGCAGCAGTGGCAGCCAGGACATCCCCTTTACCACTGATGTTACACCGGGAATTCGGTGGGTCTTGTAAGCTCCTGTTAGATTTGGCAACGCTTTGGTGCGCCAGGCGGTGGACAGGTAACAGAGCAGAAGGAGAGCAGTGTTGTGCCTCGCTTTCCAGAATGCCTGTTTTCTCTACTTCGAGGTGTTTGTCAGGGTTTATTTGGCATCACTTTGGTTCTATTTCACAAGAATGCACTGAAAATCCCAGAACTCCTATTACAAAACTCCCAACTGTCCGGACTTGTGATGAAGCAAGTCTTCCATTCAAAACCTTACCCAGCTCAGTCATTGTGTATGTAGGCATCCTACAACACATAATCATTTATAAAAAAAAAGGGGTTTTAATCACCAAAACATAACAATCTATTTGAGTCTTTTAGAATCTCTCTAGAGGAAACTAAAACTAAAATGCTTTTAATGTACCTAATTAATTTTCCTGAGGAAATAATCCAAATCTGTATGTGTACTGCAATCTGAGATTGAGCCTTAAATTTGCTGCCAGCCAATGGGGGATACAGCTTTGCCTGGGTAGTGAGGAGGCGTGGTTAGCAGCAGAGGCGTTGCTAGGATCACAGTACATTCGGTGCTTAGCCCCTCCCCCCGCCCCCCCCGGGACAGAAAGTACAGGGTTTTGAATGTACATGCTAGCGGCCTAAACATCTACATTGTCATAATGCACGATCGGAATTATAGATGAAAAGATCCGGGGCTATAGCCCAGGACAATCAGGCCTAACGACGCCACTGGTCAGCAGGATTTTCCTGGTCTCCTCACTCTCTAGCGACTCCCTCAGGTTGCCTGAGTGCCTGCAAAACTGAATGAGGGAGATTACTTATTGTTTTACAGGTGTTTATTGACAGTGGGAATATAACAGAGGGACAGATGAAGAGGAGAGATAGTGGTGAAGGGTAGCGACAGGTCCTGAATCCTGGCCTCCAGCAGGGAGCCGTGAATAAGCAGGGAGTGTCCCCACTCGACAGTGAATCCCCGCAGAGACACCGTATTAATACACAGGCAGACTTCATGAAACGAGCCATACAGGTCAGGGTCATTATTAAAGGCAACTAAGACAATCTTTACCACCTGAGGCTGGCCTCTGTAAGCCCACACACATTGGGAGACCAATGCCGAGAGGGAGGGAATGAAATAGGGTGCAGAGAGAGGAGGAGAGAGGAGGAGGTAGAAGGAGGGAAAAGGAGGGAGCGAGACAGAAAGAGCGACAGAGATAAGAACGCCGTTCCATCTGTGTCATATGGGTGAAAACCGCATCCTGTTGATGTGTCAGTGGGCTGAACAAAGCCGTTGGCTCAACACAAAGGAAGGGCGCCAGGTGGGGAATAGAGCACTACATGGGGGTCAGAGGTCGAGCACTACAGAGGGAATAGGGTTACATTTGGGATCATAGTCAGCAGGCTCTCATTGGACGGGTGCCCAGGTTGTCAGTCCAGTGGTACAAGCTGCAGTGATGTTCTCCTGTGTGTGTGTGTGTGTGTTTAGGGCGGGTTACCTTATCATCCCCATTCTCCCAGAATCCTTTGCTCCCCCTGTTTAATGCCGCTATAAAGAAAGACACATCGGCATGATGCTATTAAAGAGATTGAAGCAGATCTTAAAGTTATCACCAGTTATTTGTAACATATTGAACTAATTGGAAGTGCACATTTCTGTATAGCCAGGAGAAAAAAAATCAGGAAGTAGCATATTACACAAAATAGGTGAAGTTGTGTGATGTTGTGTAACATGGGCTCTAAAAAAGTCTAGCAGAAATTTAAAAAACTGTATTTTACAGTCACTTGGCTGTTAACAGCTTTAATTGCCGTAAAACAAATAGTGAGTAACTCTCTGCCAGATAATGGAATAATAAATGTCTGTGTGTGAGAGTGAGAGTGTGTGTGAGAGTCCTATTAAAAGTCCTATTAAATGATGATACACATCTCAGCAAGTGAGCTAATCTCATCCCAATCTGCCTCTCACAGTCTTAATTAGGATGTTTGGATGAGAGCACAACGACGCAAACCCACCAGCCAGTCGTCTGTCTGCGATGAATTACAAGTCGTGAAAATGGAAGACGAATGGGGTTTTGTTTGATGAAGCGATCACACTCCCGAGACCTGCTCCCCCTCCTTCGCCGATCGCTCCCTCGCTCTTTCCGGAGTCCTGCTACCCATGCTCCCCCTCCTTCGCCGATCGCTCCCTCGCTCCTTCCCGAGACCTGCTCCCCCTCCTTCACAGTGGTCACAGAGGTGGAGAGCAGCCGGAACGCGTGACTGCCAATCAAGCGTTACCCCACAATCTCGGGTGGACCCCAGGACAAGACGCCCCTGTGGAACCACGTGACTCGCGCCCACTTGGCCGTTATGTCGTACAACGTTGCAGGCGCCGTACAATCATTTCATCACCCTGCTGCTGTGAGGACCTTTTCTATATTCCAGGTTATCTCCAGTTCCTCACGACAAAGTACACTATGTATCGCTGACAAACCCTAACCTCATCTCTAACCGAACCCTAAATACAACCTCATGGCTAAACTAATCTCTAACCGAACCCTAAATACAACCTCATGGCTAAACTAATCTATAACCTGAACCCTAAATACAACCTCATGGCTAAACTAATCTATAACCTGAACCCTAAATACAACCTCCTGGCTAACCTAATCTATAACCCAAACCCTAAATAGAACCTCCTGGCTAACCTAATCTATAACCCGAACCCTAACCCCAAACTCTAACCGGAACCCTAAATAAAACCTCCCTGCTAAACAGCCCCAAAGCATGATGCTGCCACCACCATGCTTCACTGTGGGTATGGTGTTCTTTGGGAGATGTGCAGTGTTGTTTTTGCACCAAACATACCTTTTAGAATTATGGCCAAAAAGTTCAACCTTGGTTTCATCAGACCATAACACATTGTCCCACATGCTTTTGGGAGACTTCATGTTTGTTTTTACTTGGATGTTTTTCTTTGTGTTGTCACATGCAGCACACAGCCAGTACTTGCCAGAAATTCCTGCAGTTCCTTTATTGTTGCTGTAGGCCTCTTGGAAGCCTCCCTGACCAGTTTTCGTCTTTTCATCAATTCTGGAGGGACGTCCAGTTCTTGGTAATGTCTCTGTTGTGCCATATTTTCTCCATTTGATGATGACTGTCTTCACTGTGTTTCAAGGTATATCTAATGCTTTGGAAATTCTTTTGTACCCTTCTGACTGATATCTTTCAACAATGAGATCCCTGATGCTTTGGAAGCTCTCTGCGGACCATGGCTTTTGCTCCGAGATGCAACTACGGAATGTCAGGAAAATCCTACTAGAACAGCTGAACTTTATTTGTGATTAATCAGAGTCACTTTAAATGATGACAGGTGTGTAATGACTTCTATTTAACATGAGTTTGAATGTGATTGGTTAATTCTGAACACAGCCACATCCCCATTTATAAAAGGGTGTGCACACTTATGCAACCAGGTTATTGTAAGGTTTTCATTTTTCCCCCTCAAAGATTTCAGTTTGTTTTTCAATTGAATTCTTCACATTATAGGTCACATTAAAAGTGGAAAAAGTTCTGACATGATTTATCTTTGTCTCATTCTTTTACATAAAAAAAACCTGGCATTTTAACAGGGGTGTGTAGACTTTTTATATCCACTGTACATCCACAACCTCTATTAATTATTCCAGGCCACTCTGTCTGTGCATCCGAAAATGGCATTCTAATCACCACCAGTGCACTAATTGTCTCTAGATCCCTTATAGCAAATAGGCTTCCACACAGAGAATAGGGTGCCACTTGGGACAGCAGGATGTCTGGATATCTGTTCTACATCTTCTGGAAGAGGTAGCTCAGTGGTTAGAGCGTGGTTCCAAAATGTACGCTCTCACTACTACATCGCTTCTGGTAAATGACTTTAATGCAAAGGATGTACAGATACCATGTTTTGATCCGAGCCTGTTGTTGCAGCACAAAAATAACATCACAGCAAAAGGGAAATTATTTAGCAGTTAATTGTTTGGTATAACGTAGTTTTTAGGGGTTGGTTCCACTGTTGAGGCTTATTAGGTTTGAAATTTTAAAGTGGAAATTGCAGTCTTTAAAAGCCTCTTTTGAACCTTGACCATCCAAGAAGAACAAGACGATCAACTAAGGACACAGCATCAGTAGGAGTAACTGTGTGTGAGATAGGCCACAATTATGCACAAATTCTTGGTGTGATACTTCATTCTTGTGATGTCTCCAGGTTTACATTTTTACTCTTTTACTCAGAACAAATCAAGAAGGTTTGGAAGTTGTTTTCTTACGTCTCCGCCCTCTGATGTCTCCAAGGTCAGCCGTGAGATGAACGATAGTACCCTGCCCCTGAACACTGCAGACCAGGCTGACACACAGCCCCTCACTGCAAGGCCACAGTGGTGGGGATAGTACCCTGCTCCTGGACACTGCAGACCAGGCTGACACACAGCCCCTCACTGCAAGGCCCCAGTGGTGGGGATAGTACCCTGCTCCTGTACACTGCAGACCAGGCTGACACACAGCCCCTCACTGCAAGGCCACAGTGGTGGGGATAGTACCCTGCTCCTGGACACTGCAGACCAGGCTGACACACAGCCCCTCACTGCAAGGCCCCAGTGGTGGGGATAGTACCCTGCTCCTGGACACTGCAGACCAGGCTGACACACAGCCCCTCACTGCAAGGCCACAGTGGTGGGGATAGTACCCTGCTCCTGGACACTGCAGACCAGGCTGACACACAGCCCCTCACTGCAAGGCCCCAGTGGTGGGGATAGTACCCTGCTCCTGGACACTGCAGACTAGGCTGACACACAGCCCCTCACTGCAAGGCCACAGTGGTGGGGATAGTACCCTGCTCCTGTACACTGCAGACTAGGCTGACACACAGCCCCTCACTGCAAGGCCACAGTGGTGGGGATAGTACCCTGCTCCTGGACACTGCAGACCAGGCTGACACACAGCCCCTCACTGCAAGGCCACAGTGGTGGGGATAGTACCCTGCCCCTGGACACTGCAGACCAGGCTGACACACAGCCCCTCACTGCAAGGCCACAGTGGTGGGGATAGTACCCTGCCCCTGGACACTGCAGACCAGGCTGACACACAGCCCCTCACTGCAAGGCCACAGTGGGCTAACTGCTCACTGCTGAACTGGTGAATAACAACAAACCAAAACAGTCTCTGCCTTGGTCTCCCCCCGTCTCTCTCCGTCTCTGCCTTGATCTCTCCTCCCCCCATCTCTGCCTTGGCCCCCCCCACCCCCTCTCTGTCTTTGCCTTGGTCTCTGTCTCCCCCAGCTTTGATGTAGAGAATGAGAGTCCCATTACATTGGTTGAGTCTGCTGTCAGAAAAAGGATCTGTCTGGGTTTTCTGGGGCCGTTCATTTGTTAATCAGACTGGCTCTACACAGAAGCGCCTCTGTACTCCTCTGGACTCCTCTCTGTCCTCCTCTCGGACTCCTATCTGTCCTCTCTCTGACTCCAGCTATCTTCCTCTTTCAATCCTATCTGTCTCCTCACTGCCTCCCCTCTGACTCCTCTCTGTCTCCCCTCTCTCCCACTCCTCTCTCTCTATTTCACTCTTTAACACTCTCTTTTACTCTCACACTCTATTTCCAGCTCTCCCTCTCCTTTGTAGCTGATGGTCTCTTCAGAAGTGGTCTTGAATTGGGGAAAGCGCAATTTGATCTGGAGTGGAGCTGAAGCAAAGTCTCTATTTTCATTTTCCCCGGGCCCTTCTGAAAACAGTGCATATGCCTCACATGTGATGAAGAACGGGGTAGTCATCTCTCTTTCCACTTGGACCCAGCAAAGCTTAGATTCTTCAATTTACACACTTAGAGACTCAGAGTGTCTCGTTCCCTCTCTCTCCCTGTCTGTCTTTGTCTCACACTAATGTAGAACATAGAGTTGCTTGCCATGTGTAATTGTACAGGCTTTGAACATGTGTTCTTCATGGCTTTGATTTAACAGAGGGCCCATCAGCTCTCTGCTGGAAGCTATGTTGACACATTCACGTACCCTGGCTCAGGAGTAAGGCTTTTTTAATGTGTCAGTTTAGCCTGAAATGGTTGCAAGGATTTCATGGGGAAATTATGTGGTTTTTATTTGGTTTACTTCAGGCATTTCAAGGTTTTTTTATTTTATGGTATATGGTTTCTCAATCTGAAAACATTCAGTATAGGATAAACCCTAATTCATGGTGTAATTGCTTCTTTAAACAGCAATTACAAACATCAGCTAACTAAACCACAGAAAAAGCTAAAAATAGCTAATACTCTATGGATGTAACTGGGTCGTATATGCACATTCATTTGTTAATGGCCGAATCACCTTTAAATAACATCAAACTATCTAGTTTTTAAGATGCTCATTGACTACTTTCATTGATTGTTAGCATGAAGTGGCTTGTGGGGACAGACGTTTGTAATATCTGTGAAAGAAACTGACTCATGTGTTGGATTCACTTGGACCATAGACTTACTTCAGTGTGAAGAACCATTTCATCTGTTTAAAAGGAGTCGCCACAATTCAAAAACAACCCTTCTGAATGGGAAGATTATGGCTCAAAACTGTTTCCTATCAATTCTCTCCTTCTTAGTTGCAAAATTTCAAATACTGTCCAATAAATACCCTGGTTTTACCAAATCTTGGTAGGAAGATTCCCTTTAACCTTGGTGCTGATTCTCTGAATTCTCAAACAGGGATTTTATTTAGTGTCCATATTTTTGCAAACCTAGCTCATCCGGTGCTAGTGGCATTATGGAAAACCATCCAATTCCCCTGCTTCTGACTCACCCATTTAGGCTCTGTACTAAACAGCAATGTGAATTAATACGCGTTAACAAAGTATGGGTCGAGACCAAAGTGGGGGTGCAAGAGGAGGGGTTTCTCATCAAACAATCAAACATTATTTGGGTCACAGGAGGACAATACATTTTTCCTCTCTGCCTTGATCTGAGGAAGTTTCAAAACCCCGACCATAGACCTCTATGGCAGTTCTAACTGGCAGTCCTCCTCGCTGATGGCTGGCATTGAGGGAAGGGTAAAAAGATGAACAGAACCAGCCAAGTCATTCTGCATGAGGTTTCAAAGCCCTGTGTGCGGAAAGGAGAATCTGAGGATGAATCAATCCGCCACTCTGTCGGTCGATACATAATTCAGTCTGACTCTTCCTCCATTGAAGTCGTTTGTGGTGATGTGAGGATGGGGGGGGTGCTGAGAGGAATGTCTGTGGCACAGCGCTCCGCGCAGCACAAACCTGCAGTTAATGATCCTTCCACCTGCCTGGAGGCATGTCAGGAGCAACTTATCACTCTGCCTCAGAAAATAGTCCCTTTAAAGCGCTTAGCTTGTGACCTCCACTAAAAAGACATGAGATGTTATTTCGAGGAATCATTAGTCTGGGAAATCTACAGAGTGAGGCTTGAGTGCTGAATGTAAATTTCCTTTTGATAAATTAAACCAGCATTGTTGCGGTGCAGTAGATAGGACTAATAATTCCCTCAGCTTCAGTTCACCCAGAGGCTGACTTTGAGGTTGACGATGCTCTTGACCCAATGCTTGACCTACCAGACAGACATCACAGGTGTGTGTGGTAGAACATGCTCAGCTGGTAGAAAAGGGTACTTGCAACAACATCTCCCAGATGTCTCTGCCTTGACATGTCAGCTATATAACAATTATGAAATCACACAAAAGTTGCTCTTCTTCAAGTTAATGGAAGACTTATACTGTCTGTCTTGTAATGTTGGTTGCGGCTGCAGTAGCTATATTTCAGCCCCCCCCCCCCCCCCCCCCCCCCAAGACTGCTCAGGAACAGATTGTGGAGTTACCGTCGGCTACAGGAGTACTGGACCTCCGGGCTTCTGGCAGGGGAAGAGTGGGCGGAGCATATGTTGCCAGCATGATTCATTCATTTAAATGGATCCCGTGGAAATGGGCCAGGTATGTACTGAAACGGCAGGGACAACACACACACACACACACACATACACACACGTCTCCCTAGCTCAACACCACCCACCATATGCTCAGACACACACACACAGACACACACACGTGTTTGTTGTTTCGTACACACACCAACACACACACACACACACCCAAATGTCTACCTTTGAAGTAATACCAATAACAGCAAGCATACAACTGAATACGCTGTTTGTGTCATCACATCTCGTATATAGAGCTGGTCATTCTGACAACAGACTCCAGCAAAGATTCTGCACGGACGGTGTGGGTTGATATCCCTCTCTGTGGAGCCAGGTGACATAACAGAACGTCCCGGTGTGGCTGGTTTGGAAACACGCCCTGGGGGACGAGACACGTGGGGACGAGACACCTGGGGGACGAGACACGTGGGGGACGAGACACGTGGGGGACGAGACACGTGGGGACGAGACACGTGGGGGACGAGACACGTGGGGGCCGAGACACCTGGGGGACGAGACACGTGGGGGACGAGACACGTGGGGGACGAGACATGTGGGGGCCAAGACACGTGGGGGACGAGACACGTGGGTGACGAGACACATGGGGGACGAGACACGTGGGGACCAAGACACGTGGGGGACGAGACACGTGGGGGACGAGACATGTGGGGGACGAGACACGTGGGGACTGAGACATGTGGGGGACAAGACACGTGGGGACCAAGACACGTGGGGGACGAGACATGTGGGGGACAAGACATGTGGGGGACGAGACACGTGGGGGATGAGACACGTGGGGACCAAGACACGTGGGGGACGAGACATGTGGGGGATGAGACACGAGGGGGACGAGACACGTGGGGGACAAGACACGTGGGGACCGAGACACGTGGGGGACGAGACACGTGGGGACCGAGACACGTGGGGGACAAGACACGTAGGGGACGAGACACGTGGGGACCGAGATATGTGGGGGACGAGACATGTGGGGGATGAGACACGTAGGGGACGAGACACGTGGGGGACGAGACACGTGGGGACCGACACACGTGGGGGACGAGACACATGGGGGACGTGACACGTGGGGGACGAGACACATGGGGGCCAAGACACGTGGGGGGCAAAACGTACCCGAGTGACAACTTGATGAAATGAAGCCTCGCGGCATTCCTCTCCGAGGGGACTCCATTATGGACCGTAATGTTGTGAAAGCAGGCTGAGGCGCTTATGACTTAGTTGGCCTGTATTCCCTGGGATGTGACAGAGATATTGCGCCATCTGAAACACTGTTCCTTTCTGACCGGCCCCTTATTTCCCATACAATACAGATGTACAATACAGATGTACAATACAGACGTACAATACAGATGTACAAGCTAGATTTGAGGTAGTTTGACACAGGTGCAACATAATCCTGCAGAAAAAGGGGTTTTGAAATATTATGTTGAATGTAGGACATTTGCGGGAATGCTATTGTTTGGAACTGTCAGATTATTTTTTTTTAAAGCTAATACACTGCACACAACTTGTTATACATTTCCAGAATTCAACTACAATATGATGATCAAATTAAGGTCTTACATCTTTTGCTGAATCTGATTTATCCTGACCATAAGCAGAAGTAAAGCTCTCAGTGGAATAGACCTGCCTGCCTCCCATATCACACCCTATTTCCTATATATTGCACTACTCCTTATCAGTGTCCTTAGGACCATGGTCAAAGGATGTGCACTACTAAATAAATGGTGCTCTATTTTGGATTCAACTTAGCTTTCTTCAGTACAGTAGCCTCAAGGAAAATAACAATGTGGAAACATGGCCTGTGGCACTCCCGGCCCGGCCCGACTACACCACTACTGAGTGGGTTTCATTACAGGTGGAATGGTGCGCTCTCTTAGCTGTCCATCATATCCGATGATGCCGCTTGCTCCAGGGAGGGGAAGGGGGGTTAGCGCATTTTCTCAATGGTGCCAATTCACATAGCTGTGGAGGCTGATGCAAGAGCCACACACTCGTCCGCAAGGTGGGGCATTGGAGATTGGATGGCCCTTCTCTTAGTCCTTTCCTGGTTGTTGTTGTGAAGTTGTCCCCCCTGACACAGGTGACCTGCCTGGCTGTCCGGTCAAGAGCCGAGGGTTCTGGCTGGGTAGGGTTGAGGAGGTGTTTCAGGAGGTGTTTCAGCGTGTCTGGAAGGCCTCCACGATGGCAATGTGCATTTGTATGGAGTCCATGTCTCTGCCCCCTAGAGCAGAGTGGAGACACATACTGCATTACAGCAATGTGAGAGGGTTTTTATCGTTGAAGACCCTCTCATGGAGGCGCCCAAAGGTTGTGGAGGCTTTGCCTATGCGGTTGTTCACCTTTCTGTCAAGGGAGCAGTCCGAGGACAATGTGGAGCCGAGATAGGTGAAGCTGTCCACCACTTTGAGTGGGACACCATTGATGTGGAAAAGGGAGAGGGTGGTTGTACAATGACAAAAACATTTTGGATGTTGATTAGTAGGCCGAAGGATTTTGTTTAGGGCATGTTACATGAATAGATTTTTGGCAGAGATTTTGTTCCGCGTATTGCACTTCATGTATTTGATGACTTTGTCTTGGTGTCTGAAGTTAACGGATGTTAAAAAGACTTAGATCCAGATGGTACTGCATGTGAACTCCATCCATGGGTTCCACGGCATGTTGGAAGGGGTGGATGATAGCTATGAGAAGGAGATTGAATAAGACAGGCATTAAAACGCATCCTTGCTTGACCCCAACGTTGACCTGGAAGGGCTCTGACTGGATACCTCCCATGAGTACTCTGGCTTGCATTCCATCATGCAGTTGCTGCAGCATGGAAAGAAACTTAGGTGGAACACCAAGTTAGGCGAGCTGTTCCCCAAGCATCTCACGGTTGATGGTATCAAAAGCTTTGCTCAGTGAAGGTGAAAAGCTCTCTGCTTTTCTCTTGCAGCTGCCATAAGACAAAGATCATGTCGGTGGTAGATCTGCCTTTCCGGAAACCACACTGTGTTTCCGAAAAGAGCTTTACGAGATGTGCTCCACGTGTCTATGGAGCCACAATGGAGAGGAGGGAGATCCCTAGGCTGCTCCCACAAACTGCTCTGCCCCGCTTCTGTTTGTAGATTACCATGATGTTGGCGTCCTTCCACTCCTGCGGGAGAGACTCCGACTGCCAAATGTTCGTCTTCAAGCTTCTGAAGCAAAAAGACTTCAGAGAACTGTTGTGGAGTGTCGAGCTGTGGGATTAGTTGAAAATCTGGGAGTTGGCGATCAACCGGGTTGGTGTGATTGAGGAGGCTTTCAAAGTGTTCAGCCCAGTGGTCAAGGATCTCCTGACAGCCTTTGGATAAAGTTATCCCATCTAACAATTGGACAGGGCCAATAATTTGCTTCCATGAACCATATTGGGCTGTGATGGCATTTCCTTGACAGACCCAGAGCATCTGGGAGTGCACTGTGGACAGGGGTGCGCAGAACTGCCCAGTGGAATCAGTGAGTTCTTCAGGTATTTGAGTCATTTGTTTTGCCTCAAAGTGTTGGAGTTGGCCTGTGGTTATTGGGTTGCTGAGTGCTGTGCAGTTGAGTATTATGTTTGTGGCTGTCCTTGGGCAGCGGCACATTTGAAGATCCATGAAGAGTTTGGATCTGACCAGGTGATGATCAGTCCAACACTCAGCCCTGTGCATGGCCCAGGTAATGATCATATCCTGTCTGTCCTTATGACAGTTGATGATGTAGTCCAGGAGGTGCCAATGCTTTGAGCGGGGGTGTTACTAGGTAGATTTGAGCCTGTTCTTCATTTGGAAGATGGTATTTGTGATGACCACGTGGTGTTTCCGAAGAGAGGGAGAGGAGCCAGAGCTTATTGTTGTAAATTTTCCCCACTCTGTGCTGGCCAAGAACTTTACTTCATAAATGAGATGCTCAGAGCCCACTCTGGCATTGAAGTCTCCCATGAGGATGAGTTCATCTGTGGATGGGTTTTCTGAATGACGAAGTCGAGAGCTTTGTAAAAGTCCTCTTTGATGTGCTGCTCTTTGCCCAGGGTTGGTGCACAGGCACTGATGAGAGTTGCAAAACGTGCCTTTGTAAGTGGAAAGCGCCATGTCGTCAGCCTCTCATTAATGCCAATGGGGGATTCAGAAATGCGCGGCAGCTATTGTTGTCTTCACAGCGAAGCCCACTCCAAGGAGGCGACCTGTACTGTAATTTCCCATTTATAAACCATGGCTTGTACACAGATTTACAGGTATTATTAATACATTCGTAAAATCATTTATACCTTTTCACCGATGATTGCTTGACAACCTAGAAGCTCATGTAGCAAAGTTGGTACAATTGGCGTTAGAGGATTCTCAAAAGCTTATTTTATTCTTCAACAAATACATTTTGGTAGTGCCCTATGACAGAATGAATGTACGAGTCACAATTCCTTTGTCAAATGCCATTTATATATGGGTGCGGTTAGTACTCGTGTTGGCATGCACACAAAGCTATAAAATGAATGGTGCGGGTTATAATACCCGGGTTATAAATGGGGAATTACGGTATCCTCAGGCACTCCTTTCCAGAAGAAGTGTACACTGCACCAGCTTCTGTCTGAAACCTTTCCGTGTAGTCTTGTCTCGCTGAGTGCTGCAATGTCAATGTCATATTTACTCAAGAGCCACCAGAGCTGTTCTTCTATCCGGTGACTCAGCCATGTTTAGTAGTCTGCGGACATTCCATGAGGCCATGTGTACGTACATTCTGTCAACCGCCGTGAGGGATGCTCCAACCGTTGCGCTTTACTGTGCAGAGTTAGTAGCGCGGACAGTTTTTGGAGCACATTTTCCAGGTCCTGCCTGGCCAGGGGTGAGCAGTGTGGGCTTGCTCAGTCACAGTGGAAGCTGCAGGAGAGACATGATGCTCCTCAACGCATCTCAACGAGCGTAACTCCATTACCGCCTGTGTGTGCATGGTTTGGCTAGGTGCCCCAAACCACATCCTTGGCCTGTACCTCCTGTCAGAACCACCGCTATTTTTCTTATCGCCACAGGGCTTGCGCAAGGAAGGGATTAAGTTGAGGGTGTGTAGTCCTCACTCCCACCATCTTCGCTCCGCTAGACAGACTTCCAGTGGCATGAGAAGACCTTCGCCAGGCAGGGGCTGCAGGGGACTACTGGTGAGCCGGTCTGCTGGGTCCTTATGCCGGTCTCAGGCTTTACTCCCCTAGCCCAAGGTAAACCCATGCAGCAGTGGGACAGTGGTTGGTGAATCTCCTCCACGGACTACTGCAGCACTGAGGTCCCCTACCGGTTCAGCCTGGGGTCGCAAAGCCCCAGTCACCATGGGTTGCCATGAGGAGGCGTAGCCGGAGTCTTGGTGAGGGAGAGGGTTCCTGAACCCCGGCTGTTGCAGCCAGCAGCAGGAGCATCCCTACGATGGCTCCCCTTAACGAACTACCCATGATGCATCACAACACCCTGCTGACAACACGCCCCACCGACCCCTGTGTGGTCAGTTGCAGGGTGCTATGTGATACCTGGACTACTGAATAGTTTGGCCCTTCGATTGATTCAACTGCTGAGCCTGCCTGGCACTGAGGTCCTACACGACCTCAGGGTGATGGCGACCCCTGATCCCTCCCACGACGCTCATCCCCTTTTCTAAAAACGATTTTCCACCAGGTGGGGGGCACGCGGGTGGTAGGTCAATCATAACCCACATGGAGTCCCATAGAGACTAACAGGACTATGGTGACCACATCATGACACCTCCAAACTGTTAACTAAACAATCACAGCTAGTTACACACAAGCAAAGCTTTTACTAAGAAATTATAAAATGGCTGCTTTTGCCCTGCAATGCTCTTAAACACCACGCCCCCAACCAACCAATGCACATAGAGTTTTCTTTGTGGAGTGAATGTGCGGTGGTTTAGTGTGTCTGTGTGCTGTTCTGCCGGCCGACTCCTCGCTGGCTGTGGTGGGAGGTCACTCTGACACCATCCCTGCCGACTCACCTTCCCACTCCTTCAAAGTCAGACCCAGCCTCCACACTCTCCGTCCCAAATGGCACCCTAACGCAGATGTAGTGCACTGCTTCCTGCCACAGCCAGTGCAGCGCCGTCTGGGAAGTCCACTCTGTTGCCTGGAGACCAAGGCAACATTCTGCACCGTAGAAGATCCCCGGAATGAGGCCGGCTCTGTTCAATCAGAAACTACCTTTAAATGTCAGGCATGCCATAACGCTCCAGTTGGCCAGTCAGGACTGTAATCTCTGAATTGATGTTAGGATCAAGACACTAGCTGATGCTCCCTATTTGCATTATATACCACATACTGTAGATTGAATTTACTCCCCACCCTCCTTCCTTGTCGTCGTCCCCCCCCCCTTTACCATACCCCGTGCTTCCCACCCGCCCGCTTCTCCAATCCTTTATCCCCTTCTAGAACATTACATCATCAATTTGCCTGTTGGAGGGAGCCTGGAAGGATTACATAGCAATGTGCCGAGTCTGTTCTGCGACAGAGGGAGGGGAGGGAGAGAACGGGAAAGAGTAGAGCGCTAGATAGAGAGCAAAATAGAGAAAGATGACTGAAAAAAGAGGTAATTCCATACGAATGTATACTGGTGTTTAGCACACCTAGCTATAAATATACAGTACAGTACTAACAGATGTAGTTATACTGTATTAAGAGATCTACTGATACAGTACAAACAGTTCTAGTCATACTGTATTAAGAGCTTGAGTTACACAGTACTAACAGCTCTAACTGTACAGTATTAACAGCTTTAATTGTACAGTATTAACAGATCTAGTTATACTGTATTAACAGATCTACGTGTACAGTATTAACAGGTCTGTGTATAGGTATTAACCTATGAAGGGATAGGTATTAACAAATCTAGGTATAGGTAATAAAATACCTAGGTATAGGTAATAACATGTCTAGGTATAGGTAATAACAGACCTAGGTATAGGTAATAACAGACCTAGGTATAGGTAATAACAGACCTAGGTATAGGTAATAATAGACCTAGGTATAGGTAATAATAGACCTAGGTATAGGTAATAACAGACCTAGGTATAGGTAATAACAGACCTAGGTATAGGTAATAACAGATCTAGGTATAGGTAATAACAGATCTAGGTATAGGTAATAACAGATCTAGGTATAGGTAATAACAGATCTAGGTATAGGTAATAACAGATCTAGGTATAGGTAATAAGTGAGGGGGAGTAAGGGAGAGAGGGGGAACCAGTATCATAAACCCGGGCTGAAACATGAGATCGATGGAGTTGAAGAGAGACATTCACCTTGGGTGGTTTTGTGTATGAAATAGAGGATGATTGAAAACCTTTACATTTGTGGTTTTATTAAGAAATATCAATACTTGAGATAACTTTCATTCTGCTACATTTCACCAATGGCTGCTATGAATCAAATTTATGAGGCATTGAGGCCTAATTGGGAATTTCTTGTGTGATCACAGTAATATAAAACAATTTTTTACTCCTTTCTTTAAAAAGTGACTGGTAGAAGTTTAACTCAACACTGTAAAGATAATTGGTGAGCTTGATACCTTTTGGGAACTTCAATAAATTAACTGGTTGGTACCAAGGTTCTGCCCCAAGTTGGAAATGCGGTTCTTTTCTGAAGGCTGCTTCCAAATAGGCGTCTCGGCCCAGAGATGGAGTTTCTTTTATAGGGCCACATTCCAATAGGAAATGCTGTGCCTGCGTATGAGCCACCTGCTCCTGCTAGATTCCAATACATTTCTACATAATACTTGAGTCATTTTGCAGACACTGCAATCCAGAAGGACTGTTGGTTCTTTCATCATCATTGTGCACCTCAGTGTAACAAGCACAGGAGCAGGCCAGGAGCAGGAGCAGGCCAGGAACAGGAGCAGGCCAGTGGCATGATGCCCTCCCGTAGGGTGGGACCGCCAAGAGGCCAGGGGTGCAAGGAGAACGCCTTGGGTTTGAGGTCAGTGTCCAGGTTAAAATATATTATTTCCTTTGCCACTCTGTAGGCTAGCTCCACAGCCAGTCTTTCAGTGGAAACAAGCTTCAGCAGGAAGCCAAACAAGTGGATACTTATGTTTGTTGCCTGAGGCTTAAAGCCCTCCAGCTGAAACTGTATGATAAATACCAACTAATGTTGTCAACAAAGACAGACAGACACAGAGAAACAAAAAGACAGACAGAAACAGACAGACAGACAGCTAACAGCAATTAACTCCTGATACGAGTCTGTTCTGCATGCACACTGGCCATTCTCAGCAGCGGACACGAAGTGGAATAGGATTTTTGTGCAAAGGGCAAGAAATACAAGGTCCTCCTCCCTTCTCAAGACAATTAAAAATGAGTTGAGATTATATTTGATTACCCGGTAATCATTACATGGTTTATACATAGGTATTATGATCTACCCTTAACATCGTCTCTCTCTTTCCCTCTCTCTCTTTCCCTCTCTGTAGCTTCTCCATCTCTCTTTTCAATTCTCTATTCTCGCCCTGTTTTTCTCTCTCTTTCTCTCATCCCCATCGTCTATCAATCTCTCTCTGTACTGAAAATGCCACTGAGTAACTGGCAGATGTTAGGATGATTATTCCAAAGGCAGTTAGCCAATGAGATGAGTGTCAAGAAATCCTTCACTCCTCTCAGAAAGGGTCACTCCTATCCCTCTCTCCATCTCTCCCTCTCTCCCTCTCTTTCTCCCTTTCTGCTCCCCTCTTCTTTTGTCTGCCTGTCTTTTTTCCTCCTCTACTCAATCTCCTCTCTCTCTTTCTCCTCCTTATCTCCCTCTCCTCCCCTCATCATAATCTAAACATGTCAGCAAAGTTTTATCTCACAGTACTCCTGGAATACATACTAGCACAAACACACACGTAGACACACACACAGACACACATACACACACACCCACAGAAATGCACACACACACACAAACACACACCCACACACACACACAGACAGCAGACATGTCTCTTATGGCTTTTGATCATCCAGTTGTTGGAGTTCAGTATCAATGTCTTATTGATTCCTTTACACAACAAAGGCATTCCATTTGGAGACTATATTTCATCTTTTATTTATTGAGAAAACTAATGAGGATGTCTGTGTATGAAGCAATGCCCTCAGTCCATCTCAGATAATGTTATCAAGGTTTGCATCTCAAATGGCACCCTATTCCATCTCAAATGGCACCCTATTCCATCCCAAATCGCACCCTATTCCATCCCAAGTAGCGCCCTATTCCATCCCAAATGGTGCCCTATTCCATCCCAAATAGCACCCTATTCCATACCAAATGGTGCCCTATTCCATCCCAAATAGCACCCTATTCCATCCCAAATGGCCCTTGTTTCCGTATTTAGCGAACTACTAGAAATGCCCACAGGTTTCTCGTCCAAAGAAATGACCCACAGCATGTAGAGAAAAGGGGGCCATTTTGTCAGATTCCTGAGTATTTATGCTCTCTCACTATTAAATAACTTCACCTAGTCAATGTTCCATAATAAAGGAGAACAAATGGACCCTGAGGAGCATTGATAGGCTTTAAATTATTAAGCACTCATCAGTTCAATCAAAGATGAAACCTGAGAATCTCCAGACCATCTCTATTGTTTTGTCCTCTTTGTATTCTACTAACTTATACGTGGATTTGTAGGGTTTTAGTCAAAAATAAGGAACTACAGGGAAAGGGAAAAGGGTGTGGTTTGGGATAGATGCTGTTAATGGTGGAGATCTGATTGTTTTTATTTTATTGACAGATCTGTACCGTGTCTCTAGTTGGAGACACTTGTGTTGCTTGTTTCCAGAAATAAGATGAAATTAGATGAAAAGATTGCATGATTCATTCAGACTTCTGCGTCTGTTTCCACTTTGGAGCGTAGAACAGATCGTAAAAGCACTTTTGACAACTGTTGAGGTAAAAAATAAATGGGGGGAAATAGCTTTATAAATAACGTAGGAAATTAGATATTGAGCTACTATTTTGGGCAATATATTGCATATTTTTTACAACATTTTGACTTTCTGTTTTTAAGTGAATTTCTTTTTTTTATTTATAGCTTGTTCTCCATCTTCTTTTTAAATTTGAAATAATACTTTTAGCAAGGATCTCAACTAATTTCTTTTGTCGCATTGTAGCAGACACAATATGTCTGGGATATTGAATAACAGTATTGAATTTCAATAACTAGAATTTAGAATTGTTAGAATCTCAATCCATATTGTATCAGCACCTTAGAGTCACAATAATATTTTGCTGTGAGGGCTCAGGTTATTCTGAGTCCTAAACCTGCAGCCAAAGTTCCTTCTGTAGTCCTCTGACAGCACAAACTGATCTGAAACCAGACATTCCCTCCCTGGGGGTGTGATCAGATCATCGGAGGATGTGAGTAAAATCACTTAACTTTAATTAGGACATGATTCAAAATCCAAATACCTCTGCTAAGTTTCACATCTGACCTCCTCCTGCGAATCAGTTTGGGGTTTTAGTAGGACGATTGTATCAGTCTGAGACGGGCTAAGTGGTTAGGGTTAGGGTTAGGGTTAGGGTTTGGGCTTTGTGATCAGGCAGAGTATGTGGGTATTCAAGCTATGTGGCGGAGTGCAGTTCTAGATTCGGTTCACCTGAGTCATCTGATAAGGGCCACTTGAAGCCCGGCTCAGGTTACGCCTGCTGCTTTGGCTGGACTACCTGAAAAAGACACAGACAGACACAGACACACACACACACACCGACACACACAGACAAACCAACACACAAAGTCACACACTGACACAAACAGATACACACCCAGCAGCAGAAACCCAAAGAAATCCCCAACTCTCTACGTTAACAACTTTTAACCAGAATCTGCTATCCAAATTTGACTGGGGCGCCCCCCCCCCCACCTGTCTGTAATGCTTAGGACTTTGAAAAGCAGCTGGTTTCTGCAACTGTGATCTTGTCTCGGAAACCCCTGTAGTGGTCTGGGTTTTGGGGTATCAGTTGTGTCCTACCAGGTTAACCTGATGAACAGTGGGGGGAGGATTATGTCTCAGATAACCTGGGTTTCGGGACGGGGGATTACACCCACACACCATGCCGGTCTCTCCAGGAAGTGTGACCTCTCAGTGACCTCTGTGATCCCACCAATAGGCAGCCTGTTTATTTGAGGCTGGGGATGGACGGTGGTGTTCACATGGATTAACACTCCTTCTGTCTCGGCTGGTTTGGTCTCATATCCGATCTGGCTCGAGGTCTAAGTGACACCCTATTCCCTATGCAGTACACTACTTTAGACCAGCCCAGCTCAAAAGTAGTGTGCCAAACAGGGAATAGGGTTTCATTTGGGACAGCGGCCGATCACTAACAACAAATACATACCCATAAAACGTTCCTCACTGCACGGATATTCCTCCGGAGACGCCAAGAGCATGACTCTGAAGGAATTTTGCTTCCGTGTCTGAACCAAGCTCCCGACTCCAAGTGACACCCTACTCCCTTGGTAGTACGCTACTTTTGACCTGAGGTCTATGTCTGTAACCACCATAAATAAGACCAACCGCGTCTCAGTATAAAGTGTTGGGTAGTGAACAAGGTTTGGGACTCCTCATCTGCAGGGCCCCCATCCGGTGACTTTGAGATAACCTCGATGTAAGAACAGGAAATATTCCCAGACGTGGGCTGACAGTGATCACAGGACAGGCAATCAACCATCCCTAATGGCTAAACCTCAATTGCAGCACTCAGAGCAATATATCTAGAGAGTTAACTTTTAGAGAGGGGTCAATGCAGGACACTGTGACGTGTCACTGGCAGACATTCATGAAATCCAAAAGATTGGATATTTGTCAAATCTGTAAAGATTTAACGGTTTATGAATGTTGTTGCTTAAGTCTGGTTTGGATATATGTGTCTGTTCTTGCTGCATAACATTTACAAGTTGTCTCTTTTCACGTGACTGCTAGATGCTAGCTCCAATGAACTGGTAGTATAGCCAGCATACATTATTTTCGATATAATTGCTTTTTAATTGTAACTTTGTGCACATCTGAATCCTCTAACATGGCCAGTCAGAAATTAGGGACTCCAACCAAGAGGACATCTTCAACATGCAGCAATAGATTGCATATGTCTGCGTAGGGTCTTAGTCATTTGTCTGCATTTAAATCTATGTCTGGGATGGAGTGTCACATGATCAAAGCCCCAGACTGCTCTTATGTGGCTGGAGGTCCTTGTGTCTCTGAGGCAGTTCAAATGTCTGATAAACGAACCTTTTACTGTCAATTGTGGTTGCTCTTTTAAAGTGTGTTTCATATCCATGTATTTTGTACGTGTTCAATGCTGTAATACACGGCTGTAACACAAAAGGGACCAATAAAATAAAACTACAACAGTTAAGACAAAACAAGACAGGCCAAGATGGAAGAGACTAAATTATGGGTGTAGAGGCGGTTGTGGAACAAGCTGATCAGTAGCATTGATTGGTCGGTTGGTGATCAATGTGGGACGGATTAACGGATCACATTCAGGTCCTGGGGGGGTGGGGTCATATGCACTGGTTCTGAAACTTCTGGTGGTACGCGGTGCTCCCTTATATATATTCAGTGAAATCTTTTCTGATCTGGTATGTGGGAGTAAAAAGGTTGAGCACCACTGGTCTGATGTAACACACACACAAGCACATAACTTAACACACAGACACATGGAGACACACAAACACACACAAACCGCTTAATATCTGTTGCTTTGATTTTTAAGCTAACAGACAGTAATTTAGCAGAGGCATTATCTACAAAGTGAACGTCCCAGATGTCGAGGGCTCTGGTCAAAAGCAGCGCATTACAGGCCTTCTACAGTGAATAGATGGCCATTAGCAACACAAGCCTAATCTACATCCAGCTTCATGAACAACGGCTTCTTCCCAGATTAGCCCCAGATTATGGCGTCTGCAAGGCTGACTGCTCCATTGACACAGGATTTTATTCGCCTTCATTGGCGCTTTTAAATCACACCCCCTGACAGCGGCACAGTAACTGAACAACGTGCGGGGCTCTCTCTCTCTCTCTCTATCTCACTCTCTGGTCCACAGATGTAGAAACGGCGGGCCAGTTTACTCCGCGACCGTGTTGAGAGTCTGAGTGGAGTTTGTTTCAGCCTCTCATGCAAAACACAAAACACTCATGAGAACACATAACACTTTCAGAGACCATTGCTCATGTCGCTGTAGTAACCTGATAACTCCGGCAACCATGTTACGTAAACAATTTCTGGAGCTGTATTTAAGTGTGTGTGTGTGGGGGGGGGGGGGCTGCCTGCACTCGCTATGTAAAAATAATCATTATGAAAGTGTACCAAGCAAACCCACTGAACAATTCCATTCCAAGCAGTATGTTTTCTTTACATAGAGGCTCCAGTTCCTGTGCCAAATGTGAGGTACAACATGTTTCCTTTTCCTTCTGTAGACGGCAGGGCAGTTACATGGAGCCTGGGAGCTGAATATAATCTCTCCGGTTTCAGCTCACTTTTCTCTCCTGCCTGGCTGACGCCGGGTCCCTGATTCCAACGGTTATCTTTCTGGGATTCAGCCTATCAGACAGGATTAAATGCATAGAAATGTTAGTCGAAAGGGGGCCCCTTTTCTGTTAATTCTGTTTCTGTATTTTTAAAACCAGGCCCTGGGGTTTATGGGAACTAGGTTACTTTTCCAGACGTTTGAGTGAACTTGAAACACTTGGCTGAATGCCTCCGGAACGGTCTGCCCACGCCGGAATGCAAGACGAATGTATCACTGCCCCCTACTGGTGATGTCACCATCATTCATGCCAGTTACACAGTCACACGGCTTAGGGACATGTCCAGACATTTACAAACACACACTCAAACACTCACACACATGCCCTATTCAGACTACAACAATTGTTGTGGCAACAATTTAATTTAAATAACATTTACATATATACGCAATTGGCCATCGGTCGATGTTTCAACAATACATGTTAAAGCTTCTTGCTTCCTCATTGCTCTACAGCCAGCATTGACTAGATCTACAGATGATCTAGACCCAACATTTAATTGACCAGTATTGAAGGTCGGATCACTCAGATAAAATGTTACACAATCTTGTTCCCTTAACTGAACTACAAACCTGTTTACCAAAAAGTTGGGATGGTGCGAAAAATGCTAATAAAAACAGAATGCAATGATGTGCAAATAATTTATCCCAGTATTTAATTAAAAAGAATACAAAGACAAGGTACCAAATGTTAAAACTATGAAATGTTGTTGTTTTATGAAAAATACATGTCCATTTCAAATTTGATGCCAGCAACCCGTTTCAAAAACATTGGGACAGGGGCATATTTACTACAGCGTTGCAGCACCTCTTCTTTTAACAACACTCTGTATCCGTTTGAGAACTGAGGAGACCAACGGATGTAGTTTTGAACGTGAAATGTTTTCCCATTCCTGCTTGATACAGGATGTCAGCTGCTCAAAATGTCAGGGTCGGCTTTGTTGTATTTTTCATATCCTAATGTGCCATATATTTTCAACGGGTGACAGGCCTGGACTGCAGGCAGGCCAGTTTAACACCCAGAAATGTAATACAGAGACATGCAGTTGTAATACGTGCAGAATGTGGTTTGCTGAAATACACAAGGCGTCATCTGGCTTTTGAACTGTGCACTGATTACAAGCTGGATGGTCCCTCTCCTTCTTCATCCCAGAGGATGCGATGTCCATAATTCCCCAAAATTATTTCACATTTTGATTTGTCAAACCACAGGGCAGTTTGCCACAGTCCACTTCACCTCAGTCCATCTTAAATGAACTGAGGCCCAAAGAAGGCGGTAACGGTCCTGGATCTTGTTTATATCTGGTTTCTTCTTTGCATAGTGGAGTTTTAACTTGCATTTGTGGATGCCACAACGTCCTCTGTTCACAGACAATGGTTTTCGAAGTTTTTCCGAGCCCATGCAGTGATGTCCACTACAGAGTCGTGCCTGTTTTTAATGTGGTGCCGTCTGACGGCTGGATGATCACGATATTGGTTTTCGGCCTTGTCCCTTGCATACAGAGATTTCTCTGGATTCTCTGGATCATTTAATGATATTATCCCCAAATTCTTTGCAATTTTACACTGAGGAACATAATTCTTACATCTTCGCACTATTTACAGGCACAGTCTTTCACAGAGTGGTGAACCCCTCCCATCCACACGGACAGGCAGGACAGGAAGATGGGCAGGGGTTCACCACTCTGTGAACCCTTAAACAAGTATATGGCACTATATAGTTAAACATGTACATCAGCTATTTTAATTACAAGAAAGGTACAATTATATAGTTTAAACAAATATTTTGAAAAGGAAAACAATTGTGTTAACACAGAACAAAATCCCTAGAAAATGGTCAAGCATTATCTTCTAATGATTTTTCAATACACAGTGAACATTCTCCAATCCAAATACAAAAGTTAACATATTGTTCTTTTGTGTCTAAATCAAATTAGATCAGCTGGCTTTTACTAGAATAGTCCAGGAGGTAACTGGCAGCAATGTAGTTATGCTTATTAAGTAGATGTTGCAAGTTAACATTATTTAGGATTAACAAAAACCATCCAGTAGCTGCATAGTTTTGTTACAATAAACATTTTGTTTTGTAAAAGCACTATGAGAACTGCTGATGTAAAAAGGGCTTTATAAATACATTTGATTGATTGACAGTTAATATTAAGATAACAAGCTAGGTAGAATTCGCACTAGACTGTGTTTGGTGGCTTTACCAAGCTTCCAATTTTGCACATAAATGTTATTGTGAGGTATTCACCTCATTTTCAGCAGAATTTTTTCGCAAGACACCAGGCTAAATGCTTGCTAAGCTGCTAGGTGGCAGAAGTGAGAGTACAGTGT
Organism: Esox lucius; assembly: GCF_011004845.1. NCBI lineage: Eukaryota > Metazoa > Chordata > Actinopteri > Esociformes > Esocidae > Esox > Esox lucius. The sequence goes on from NC_047582.1 coordinate 33,959,681, forward strand.
TGATGGCCAACTTGTGGAAAAACTTGGAGGGTTTCTCAGAACACTTCTCGCTCTGGCTAGTTGATGTTCATGTGTTGCTGTTGTGCATTGACAAGAGAGTTGATTAGGATGTCACGCCCTCTACAGGTTCCGACATCAGTCAGCACTCCTTCATACCGACCTGTCCAACCCCGCCCCTCGTCATCCGAATACTGATCGCCAGCGTTTGATTATCACCTGTGCCTTGGTTACTTGGTTTATATTCAGTTCTGTCCTTAGTGCCCTGTGAGGTATTGACTCTGTTAAGCTCTCCTGCTCACTACTCTCAGTGTTTTGCCAAAGTGTATCAGACCTTCACTATTGTTCGTTTTCACCACGTCTCTGCCTAGCCCTTGGTGTAGTATTGCTTCCACTGATTGCTCACCTGTGTACCGATCTTCCGCCTGCCTTGGGACTATGTGTTGTTTACTAAACCTTGTAGCGCTCTGCGCTCGGACCCCCATCCTGAGTCAGTGTATTCGTGACAACGGACTGACAGGTTCCCAAATGTAAGATTCCCATTGATTGAAAAAGGGCATTAAAAAAATTCAGGGCCATTTTGTTAGCTTGAGCTAAATCTGTCTACAGTCACACATTTAATCTTTAGCTACATGTATATGCCCCTGAATCTTTTCACACAGCCGGCCGATTTCTCAGTCTGAGGCACACATCAGCGAGGTGTATGTGTGCTCTCTGGAAACAAAACATAATCCCATAACTGCAGTGTTGTGGGTTGCAGTTTGAAAGTCCTGGAAAGTAGCATGCTAACAATGTGGCTAAGCTAATCAGTGCAGCACACAAAATACTGAATGTTACACTCAGTGGCGATTGCTACCATTAGGCAAGGTAGGCAGCTGCCTATGTCCCCAGAAGAACTAGGGCCCCATGAAAATTATAACAGAAAAAAAAAATATATATATATATAATTATAATAGTTATATAATTCGGGAGAGGGAAGTCTGGGCATCCCTGCTTAGACTGCTGCCCCCGCGACCCTGCCCCTGATAAGCGGAAGATGATGGATGGATGGATATAATTATAAATGTTTGTCTTAAGATCTGATCATGTTACTTAAAAAGATACTCAAATTAAATTGTGCCTTCTAATGAATTACATCTGAGATGAACCCCCCTCTTTAACACAAATGGTCTGTCCCATATTGTTTCTCATGGCAGCAGCCCTAAAGATGTAAGGTAGCTTATTCAGTCAGCCTGAGCCTTATAGACAACACAACAGATGGACCGAAACGTTTTAAAAATATGAAACGCCCGTTTGTGAGCGGGGAAGAAAAAATAAGGAAGGGGGAAAATAGCACGAGTGTCCATAACAGTAATAGCTTAGCAGCTGCGGTCACTGCTTGTGTCATAAACGTGAATAGCTTAGTGGCTAGGGCTATTACCTACTGAATATGACCGTTTGACAGTCACATAAGAACACGTTATCCCTGACCTGGACCATCACAGATGGCCACCAGACTGACGTTAAGAAGACACTGATTCAATTCCATAATGACGTTCTTCTAACATCACGTACGTTGATCTTACTGACGCCAATGTTGACGGCGATAGCGACAGTGCTACTGATCACAAATTAGCAGTGTTGACGTTTACCCTCCCCCGGCTCCCCAAGAAAGCTCGGACAGTGTAGTGACACAGAATATAATGTCTTATCCAGGTATATCAAATTTCAATCAAATTTATTCCTAAAGCCCTTTTTACATCAGCAGTTGTCACAAAGTGCTTTTTCAAAACAGCCGGCCTTAAACCCCAAGGAGCAAACAAAACACTAGTGTTGAATTTCAGTGGCTAGGAGAAACTCCCTAAGGGTATATGTGGCCCTCCCAGCTGACAGACAATGAAAGGTGCAACACAGTGAAAAAAGGAAGGTAATGAATGCACTTGATCATGACTAAGAAACTGTACACTTGAACAAAGTGGCTAAGGTCTTTGTACTTCACTGTAGTCGTAGCTTATAAGGCATTATGTTCCCTTCAGATAATCATTTTTAAACAAATTGATTTACTCTACTGAAAGGGGCAGCAATGCAAGTGTCTTTGGAAGTGGCAATTTCCGTTCAAGAATAAAGAAAGAAGTTCCAAATGTTTCTGGTATGACTTAGATAAGGACAAGAATGAAATAGATTAAAAATAGAAGATGTTGGGGCTTCATCCAGTCTCTGTCTAGAGCTCCCGAATCACTAAAGCTGCCACTGGTTACACCAAAAGCTAGATTGCTAAATGGCTGTTTCTGAGTTAGCTACAGTAGATATACAAAGTCTACACACCCCTGTTAAAATGCCAGGTTCTTGTGATGTAAAAGAATGAGACAAAGATAAATCATGTCAGAAATGTTTAAACTCTTAATGTGACCTGTAATGTGAACAATTCAATTGAAAAACTAACTGAAATCTTCAAGGGGGAAAAATGAAAAATAAAAACCTGGTTTCACAAGTGTTCAGAATCACATTTAAACTCATGTTAAATACAAGTCATTAATTACCTGCCATCATTTAAAGTGACTGTGATTAATAACAAATACAGTTCAGCTGTTCTAGTAGGATTTTCCTGACATTTTCCTGTGTGGCTGGTAGCTGTGTGGCAGCTAGGCTAGCTGTGTGGCTGGCTAGCTGTGCGGCTGGCTAGCTGTGCGGCTGGCTAGCTGTGTGGCTGGATATACAGTGTTTGTGCATCACCACAGGAACTTCCGGCTGGTGTGTCAGCAGGCTTTATCACAGCCTGACAGAAGCCAGTGCCCAAGGGTTAAAGCAGACCACAGCGTCCCTCCCTCCAGAGGCCCCATGGGTAGCATTGAATCACGAATTAATCCCACACCAGGCTCTAAAGAACCTGAGATCAGGAAGGGGAGAGGACTAGGTTTTTGACTGATGAGCAAAGTTAAATGACTGTTGAAAAGGAAATGTGTGCTGTTTCAGCATCCCAGTTAAGTAGTGGACTTTGAAGCTCATTGTCATGAAACCTTCTGTACAGATTAAATAGATGGCAAACCGTCCATATTTAATATGGACACTTATGTATTGTGCAAACCTGTGTAATAAAGCCTAAGAAAATACAGGACATTTCTTCTTTGTCCTGTAGTCTCACCCAATCCCACCTATCCTCCATGCTCTTGTCATGCCCTTACATAAACTTCCTGGCCTGAGAAATGGCACCCCACACAGTGCTTTACTGATAACCTCCGCCCTCAGGCCGAATGCGGTGCCTTGTGTAGGGAATAGTGTGCAGTTTGACCCCAGCGTCTAATCTGTCTCCTGTGTTGCCTGGCTCCATGGGCCCCCAGGTCCCGCCCCTCTACCCCCTCAATCTCCTCTGGGGGACATGTGGAGGAGGAAAGGCTGCAGCTGGGGCTTATCTGCTCCTTCTCAGCAGGCTGCAAGAGCACCTCTACCTCCCCCACTAACCAAATCCCAGCCTCATCCAGTGACATAACTAGTCCCAGACTCATCCAGTGACATAACTAGTCCCAGCCTCTTTCTGTCATTTAACTGGACCCAGCCTTTTTCTGTCATTTAACTTGTCCCAGACTCTTTCTGTAACATAACTAGACCTAGCCTCTTTCTGTAACATAGCTAGTCCCAGCCTCTTCCTATTTGGGTTTTAGGCTGCTGATGTAAAAAATTAGTATAAATGTCATTGATTGATGTCCTTGATAAATGTCATGCCTAAATTCAACTCCTGCTCGATCAAAGCCCAGAATCAGGGGAGGTTGACAAATGTACACTAAACAAGGTAATGCCTTTCAATTATTCATTTGTAATATTTTCTGAATATATTCTCATGCCATTTTTTATTATTTAAAAAATACATCCGAAGTAGTTATATACACAGTTATTAATTAAACAAGAGACCTGACACTCACCAATCTAACACCATTGGAACGCCATTGGAATGCATCTGCAATATTTTCTTAAAACGTGACTTTCTGCTGTGGATTTTCATTCTATATGTTAATGCCTTTGTCCTCTAATGCCCGATAATGAACCAAGGAGAGTAATGTAGGTTTGGTTAGCACTGCCTGCCTGCGCACATTAAGACCCATGCATGCATTACATCTGGCGAATGGGAGTCATTCTAGACCCGTGTCATCTCGCCCCCCCCAAACCCCCCCGGCCCGTCTATAATGTCAGGAGGTAAACTCACAACGGACCCTGCCAGTGATCCTTCAGAGTCGGCGTCATAAATGGCACCCTATCAGCATCAGGCTGGGTCCGAGGCAGTGCGCTAAGTCAGGAGAAGGACGCGGCTTGGGACGTGTGTGTTGTAAAAGAGCCGGAGTATCTATCAATGACGCACTTTAAAGGACTACAACCTCCATGAGTCATCGACTGCCTCTCGCCCACTTAACGGCTGAGGGACCCCGTCCGCGCCAGTTAAACAGTCCGTTCCTACTATAGTCGCGGGGTCCCAAACCACACCCTCTTTCATGCACGGCGCACTACTACTCCTGGACGATGCGAACCCTGGCGAAATTAGAGCGCCAAATAGGGTAACGGGTTGACATTTAGGACGCACGCTGAAGGAGCACACTGCACCTCCCCCTTGGACAGAGGAAGAGGAGACAGGAGGCTCTCGACTGGAAGCACAGACAGGATAAGTGACATAGACACACACACACACGCACACACACACACACACGCACGCACACGCACACACACACACACGGCAAACTAACATGTTACACTGAGTGTACTGGATATAATAACTGTAACTACGCAAAGTGAGGGAAGCTGACCGACTGAATGAGGAGGTCCATCTGGCAGAGCAATAGATATGAACCGCTGCCGAAGAAATGGATTCCGTGTATTTGACTTACATTTCTTAATCTGTTCGTGTAAAGGAGCATTTACACTCGCCCGACCTCCAGACATGCATTTGACCTCAGCTGACCTCACCTGATCTCTGCAGTGACACAGTGCTAAGGTGGCTATTTCAGACAGTGAGACTAGTCTCTCGCTATTGAATGGAAATAACCACTTTTCTCTGTTTGCAGGTTCAACAGGATTGTCGTCCACTACCAGTGTGTATATATGTGTGTGTGTGTGTGCACATCTACTCTGAACTGCTTCACTATGAGTCTCCGGCCGAATAAAGATGTCTTTGAGACGTCTTTCTGTCCCCCATCGGTCTCTCTCTTTTAATTCCAGCTCTGTCTTTATTAAGTACTAGGGATTGTAAAGCAGGAGTTCCCAGTTTCAGTCGTCAAATTGTTTCTTCCTATTGTAGTTTTTAGGACACTACACATCCCAGAGCGTTTAAACTACAGACAAACATTTTAAAACGTTCAGTGCATTCATGACCAGGTTGATTGCATACAACTTTTGATGTACAGTGGGGAGAACCAGTATTTGATACTCTGCCGATTTAGCAGGTTTTCACACTTACAAAGCATGTAGAAGTCTGTAATTTCTATCATAGGTACTCTTCAACTGTGAGAGACGGAATCTAAAACAAAAATCTAGAAAATCACATTGTATGATTTTTAAGTAATTAAATTGCATTTTATTGCATGACATAGGTATTTGATACATCAGAAAAGCAGAACTTAATATTTGGTAAAGAAACCTTTGTTTGCAATTACAGAGATCATACGTTTCCTGCAGTTCTTGACCAGGTTTGCACACACTGCAGCAGGGATTTTTGCCCACTCCTCCATACAGACCTCCAGATCCTTCAGGTTTCGGGGCTGTCGCTGGGCAATACGGACTTTCAGCTCCCTCCAAAGATTTTCTATTGGGTTCAGGTCTGGAGACTGGCTAGGCCACTCCAGGACTTTGAGATTCTTCTTACGGAGCCACTCCTTAGTTGCCCTGGCTGTGTGTTTCGGGTCGTTGTCATGCTGGAAGACCCAGCCACGACCCATCTTCAATGCTCTTACTGAGGGAAGGAGGTTGTTGGCCAAGATCTCGCGATACATGGCCCCATCCATCCTCTCCTCAATACGGTGCAGTTGTCTTGTCCCCTTTGTAGAAAAGCATCCCCAAAGAATGATGTTTCCACCTCCATGCTTCACGGTTGGGATGGTGTTCTTGGGGTTGTACTCATCCTTCTTCTTCCTCCAAACACGGCGAGTGGAGTTTAGACCAAAAAGCTCTATTTTTGTCTCATCAGACCACATGACCTTCTCCCATTCCTCCTCTGGATCATTGGCAAACTAGATAATTAGCCCAACAAGCCTGAGTCTGTTCTCTTTCAGAATGGGCTAGTAGATAATGTGCCCAACAAGCCTGAGTCTGTTCTCTTTCAGAATGGGCTAGTAGATAATGTGCCCAACAAGCCTGAGGTGCAGGCAGCATTGTCATATAAGGTCTACTGCATCTGACTGATATAATACCATTTGATTAAATACTTTTGGAAGTTAAGGAGCCTGTTTTTTTCCATTGCCTGTTTATGTAATTCCTGTAACTTACTGATTATTTAATTTTTTTTCTGTAATTCCTGTAGTTTACTTTAAAATCCTATTGCTTCTACCTTCCAAATGGGTCACAGAATAGATGTACATGGGAAACAATAATGCATAGCCTCAGATCAGCAGGCATTCACCACAAGGCAAACTGTAATAAATGTGATCTCCTTCGACTCTGTATATTATGTTTGTCAGTGTGTTCACATCATTCTCTTCATTAAAGCACAGAAAATAAACCAAGCAGGCTCCAGATTAATGTTACCAGGTTAAAAGACACAGTCTCTCTCTGTAACCCGCAACTTTGATTTCGATGAGTAGTCGTTTCAAATAGTCTTCAGCGTTGAATTAAATATGACTGGAGAAAAAGCGGCATCTTGTTTTTCACCATCTGAGCGGTACGGTTCGAGCTCAGCGATGTTCATCATCGGCAGACTTCCCAGAGACGGAGATTATTAAAGGCTATGCATCTATTTATCACCCACAATCAAGAGCCAGGGTGAGAGACTAAACCGCTACATGCATCAAATGTGTGGCAGTAGTCGGTGACTTCATATGAGTCATTTTAATACGCCAGGAGCAAACAGGACAACATACAGCCTAATGACAGTATGGAGGGCAAGGAATGGAAATGAGGCGTCGTGTGAGGGATTATGCCTCAACCTGTCCCGTTTCATGACGGGCAATTTAGAAAACATTTGTAACGTGTTCATGAATGTTTAACCAGTCTCGTCTGCTTGTCACCTCACAGTGCAGAGATTAATGTTTGAATGTAGGGACTGCCCTCACACACTATTACAGGACCATTGGACTCTCATAACACAGCCTTAAAAGGCACATACATAATAGGGGAGAATATTATGTATAAATACAGTATCTCATAAAAGTTAGTACACCCCTTGATTATATCTTTTCATGTGACAACACTGAAGAAATGACACTTTGCTACAATGTAAAGTAGTGAGTGTACAGCTTGTATAACAGTGTAAATTTGCTTTCCCCTCAAAATAACTAATTGAAAATGTCCAAATGGGGCCCAAAGTGTTAATATTTTGTGTGGCCACCATTATTTTCCAGCAATGCCTTAACCCTCTTGGGCATGGAGTTCACCAGAGCTTCACAGGTTGCCACTGGAGTCCTCTTCCACTCCTCCATGACAACATCACAGAGCTGGTGGATGTTAGAGACCTTGCACCCCTCCACCTTCCATTTGAGGATGTCCCACAGATGCTCAATAGGGTTTAGGTCTGGAGACATGCTTGGCCAGTGCATCACCTTTACCCTTAGCTTCTTTAGCAAGGCAGTGGTCGTCTTGGAGGTGTGTTTGGATTCGTTATCATGTTGGAATACTCCCCTGTGGCCCAGTCTCTGAATGGAGGGGATCATGCTCTGCTTCAGTATGTCACAGTACATGTTGGCATTCATGGTTCCCTCAATGAACCAGTGCCGGCAGCACTCATGCAGCCCCAGACCATGACACTCCCACCACCATGCTTGACTGTAGGCAAGACACACTTGTCTTTGTACTCTTCACCTGGTTGCCGCCACATATGCTTGACACCATCTGAACCAAATAAGTTTATCTTGGTCTCATCAGACCACAGGACATGGTTCCCGTAATCCATGTCCTTAGTCTGCTTGTCTTCAGGAAACTTATTGCAGGCTTTCATGTGAATCATCTTTAGAAGAGGCTTCCTTCTGGGACGACAGCCATGCAGACCTATTTGATGCAGTGTGCGGCGTATGGTCTGAGCACTGACAGGCTGACCCCCCCACCCCTTCAACCTCTGCAGCAATGCTGGCAGCACTCATACATCTATTTCCCAAAGACAACCTCTGGATATGACGCTGAGCACGTGCACTCAACTTCTTTGGTCGAACATGGCAAGGCCTGTTCTGAGTGGAACCAGTCCTGTTAAACCGATGTATGGTCTTGGCCACCGTGCTGCAGCTCAGTTTCAGGGTCTTGGCAATCTTCTTATAGCCTAGGCCATCTTTATGTAGAGCAACAATTCTTTTTTTCAAATCCTCAGAGAGTTCTTTGCCATGAGGGGCTATGTTGAACTTCCAGTGACCAGTATGAGGGAGTGTGAGAGCAATAACATCAAATCTAACACACCTTCTCCCCATTCACACCTGAGACCTTGTTACACTAATGAGTCACATGACACCGGGGAGGGAAAATGGCTAATTGGGCCAAATTTCAACATTTTCACTTAGGGGTGTACTAAATTTTGTTGCCAGCAGTTTCGACATTGATGGCTGTGTGTTGAGTTATTTTGAGGGGACAGCAACTCACTACTCTACACTCACTACTTTACATGTCAAACATATTTAAAAGCCCTCAGACTGTAACAATGCAGAATTTATGGGTGTCCATGACAAATACACACTTCAGTCACAACCACCCATCACACTACATTAATATTCACACCCATCACAATACCATAATACTCACACCCGTCACACTACATTAATATTCACACCCATCACAATACCATAATACTCACACCGTCACACTACATTAATATTCACACCCGTCACACTACATTAATATTCACACCCATCACAATACCATAATACTCACACCCGTTATACTACATTAAGATTCACACCCATCACAATACCATAATACTCACACCCGTCACACTACATTAATATTCACACCCATCACAATACCGTAATTCTCACACCTGTCACACCACCTTAATACTCACACCTGTCGCAATACTGTAATACTTACACTCGTCACAATACCGTAATACTCACACCTGTCACACCACCTTAATACTCACACCCGTCACAATACTGTCATCTTTACACCCGTCATACTTCCGTAATAATCACACCTGTCACAAAACCGTAATACTCACACCCGTCACACTACCTTAATACTCACATCCAAGTTGTACCAGCCATTCAGGGTTTGCCCAAAACGCCAGGTGGCTAGTTTACCAGTGGTTGAGAGTTGGTGACTGACTCCCCCCTGCACGCAACATTCCCTGGTGGTGACAACACACATTCAGGCCAGGGACATCAGTGGTGTCACAGAGGATTACCGCGGCGATGGTTAACTCCATGCCGTGATTTCCTCAGCTCACGTACAAGTGAGGGTGTGGTACACTGCTGTTTTTCCGCCAACCACTCCCCCCACGCCGCCTGGCTCCGGTGTTTGACGGCGCCTCAAGGGGCCTGGAGGGGGAGCGGCGCATCACGTTGCATTAAGGCTGAAAGGCTGCGATCAGAAGCGAGGGCTTGTCTCACACACTTGCAGGCAGAAGTGAGCAGCGGTGAGACTTGGCAGCGTTGAAACATTTATGGATGATTCAGGAGGTTCCATTAGGTATGGGGGAAGGCGTTAGGCCTTGTCTTATTGCCCACCCCCATCACCCCACCCCCTTCACTGAGACAGCTTTCTATTTAATCCATGTGACTTAAAACAAGTGCGCTCTGATGCAAAAGACAGAGTGGCAGTGTAAGAGGATTGATCACCAGGCACTCTGCCATTGCTTCCCAAATGGTACACTATACACTCTATAGTGCACTGCGGTTCATCATAGCAATATTGGCCCAGGGCTGAAGCTGTGCACTTCATGGGGAATAGGTCTCCGTTTAGGAAGCCAGCCATTAGCGTGTTTACAAAGCAATAAAGGCCTGAGAAACATGAATAATATAGGATTGTTACAGGAAAAATATGTATTTTACATTTGTCTACCGGTTGCTTGTTTGTTTATGAGACAATGTCTGTGTAAACAAGCATTTTGGTACTGTTGTTCTATCTGCCACTTAACACCAGCGCAGGAAAACCATCTGAATTAGTCAAATGTATGTTTGTATGTATAAATGTATGTATGTTTGAATGTATGCATGTATGTTTGTATGTATGTATGTATGTATGTATGTGCCTAGAATTGTTCTTGGTGTAATTGCACCGCTACTAGAAGACAACACAGGAACCAGTGAATTTGGCAGCTTGGGTTTTCTGAGACACTTCCCCAACACCGACGCTGTCTCAGCTCAGGGGAGCGGCCTGTAATTCATTGAGACTAAACCCACTGGTCACCCGCATGTCCTCCAGAACAGACCCCCAGGAGGGCAGGTCAGCTTGTCCCTAAACAGATCTCCAGCTGGACACTTTTATGCTTTTTCTTCTCTTCCTCTCACCCCTGTCAACACCCCCGTTGTTTCGGAGTCTACACACACACACACGCGCACACACACACACACACACACACAGACGCACACACAGACACAGACACACACACACAGACACACACACAGACACAGACACACACACAGACACACACAGGTGAGTTGCCCCTGCTCCCCTCTCCAGGGCCCCTTCTCCATCTCTTTGGCCTCCAGGGGTCCTGAGGGTCCGTGTCTCTGAGGGCCCCTGCCTGACTGACTCCATCTGGGCTGTAGACATCTGAGGCATCATCCCAATTAGCCTCACATTCTCTGTTAAGTGCTCTGCTCTGTGTGTAGCAGATACCCTTCATATCACTTCTACTGACGAGGGGGTGACTACGAGGAAGTGACTAGGACGAGGTGACCACGAAGTTGTGACTACGAGGAGTTAAGTAGGAGGGGGTGAATTGGAGGAGGTGAGTAAGATTAAGATGAGGTGATTGGAGGAGGTGACTAAGATAAAGACGAGGTGACTAGGAGGGGGAGACTAGGACACACTGTAATCTATTTTTTTTATTGAGTGTGGTTTTAACGCTGGCAGGTTCCTTTAGTGTACAGTGGATATAAAGTCTACACACTCCTGTTAAAATGCCAGGTTCTTGTGATGTAAAAGAATGAGACAAAGATAAATCATGTCAGAACTTTTTCCACTTTTAATGTGACCTATAATGTGAACGATTCAATTGAAAAACAAACCGAAATCTTCAAAGGGGAAAAATTAAAACTTTACAATAACCTGGTTGCATAAATGTGCACACCCTCTTATAACTGGGGATGTGGCTGTGTTCAGAATTAACAATGTTAAACACAACAGAGACATTACCAAGATCTGGACGTCCCTCCAAAATTGATGAAAAGACGAGAAGGAAACTGGTCAGGGGAGGCTTCCAAGAGGCCTAGAGCAACATTAAAGGAACTGCAGGAATTTCTGGCAATATTGGCTGTGTGCTACATATGACAAAAATGTCCCATATTCTTCATATGAATGGGCTATGGGGTAGGGTGGCAAGACGGAAGCCTTTTCTTACAAAGAAAAATATCCAAGCCCGGCTGAAATTTGCAAAAACAAACAGCAAATCTTCCAAAAGCACTTGGGAAAATGTGTTATGGTCTGATGAAACTAAGTTTGAACTTTTTGGCCATAATTCCAAAAGGTATGTTTGGCACAAAAACAACACTGCACATCACCCAAAGTATACCATACCCACAGTGAAGCATGGTGGTGGCAGCATCATGCTTTGGGGCTGTTTTTCCATCAGCTGGAAGGTGATGAGGGAATTATGAACACTTCCAAATTCCAGGCAATTTTGGCCCAAAACCTTCCAGCGTCCGTTAGAAAGCTGAAGATGAAGTTCACCTTTCAGTATGACAACGACTCAAATCCACAAAAGCATGGCTTCACCAGAAGAAGATTAATGTTTTGGAATGGCCCAGCCAGACCCCAAACCTGAATCCAATTGAACATCTGTGGGGTGATCTGAAGAGGGCTGTGCACAGGAGATGTCCTCGCAATCTGACAGATTTGGAGCGCTTTTGCAAAGAAGAGTGGGCAAATATTTCCATGTCAAGATGTGCCATGCTAATAGACTCCTACCCAAAATGACTGACTGCTGTAATAAAATCAAAAGGTGCTTCAACAAAGTATTAGTTTAAGGGTGTGTACACTTATGCAACCAGGTTATTGTGAGTTTTTTATTTTTAATTTTCCCCCCTCAAAGATTTCAGTTTGTTTTTCAACTGAATTGTTCACATTATAGGTCACATTAAAGTTGGAAAAAGTTCTGACATGATTTATCTTTGTCTCATTCTTTACATCACAAGAACCTGGCATTTTAACAGGGGTGTGTAGACTTTATATCCACTGTATGTCTTCCCTCTTCTGATGTCACATTCTTGGATCATATTCCGCCATTAATGGTTGCATCCAGCTCCTGACACGTTCACAACCCATCAGCATTGTGGAGAAGGGAAGACAGAAAGAAGTATCCCCTAACTTTGAACATGGCACTACCCCCCAGCCAGGAAACCAGATCTGTGGCCATGCCCAGGCTGGGACGCTGAAGAGATCACAGCCATGTGGCCCAGGGCTTGTGCATTAATAATAGAATAGGAAACCTGACAATCCCTAACTTCCGTTTCTTAAGAGCAAAAGGGCACCTCTCAGTTACCCGTTGTTCAGCAAAACCCAGCTCCCTTTGACTGCCTGCCCAATTTAAACTAATAATTGAAGGATGGAGAAGAGGAGGACAGCTTGAGGCATTGAATAGTGGAGGAGGATAGTGGGACAAAGACGGGACAATGAAAGGCAGAATGTACCCTGAAGTTGAGTTTGGACATTGTGCATTTATCTTCATTCACATTAATTGTCAGGGTTGGACCCCCTAAAGCCAGCACAGTTTAGTTAAATGCATGGTCTTCCTTTTTAGTCTATGTCCCAAATGAGATCCTGTTCTCTTCAAGGTGTTCTTTTCTGGTCCAAGTACTGTTCTGTGAGGCAACTATTATCTCAGTTAACATGAAGGATGTCCTCGCATCTTTATGTTTTCTGTTTATTCTTTTGTAATTCCGCAGATTGTACTTCCCAGTATACAGAGTTTTCAAAAACAAGAAACAGATGAATAGGCTGGAGACCATATGATTTCATCCCATTGGGGTCAGTATTTGGTAGGGAAGGGTAGGATGTTTGGAAAGGTTTTAGGGCGGACTTCCAGCATACCGTCTAGACAAAACAGATTTAAGACTAATACTTCGGAAAGTCCGAGGAAAATTCCACTCATGAGTCACGATAACCTCTGTGTTTGTGTTAGACATGGGGTTGTTCACAAACAAACCCATGTCTCTCAGTGATCCAGAAGAACAACAGGCCACATTGTTTACGAGCCTCAGACATCACCTAACTCACCTGGTAGCTATGGAAACTGTCTACATCATGACACCATGGGCACACACAATAAACCGTTACTCACACTCAGGTCTGCATGCTCACACATACCCACAGACTAACAAACACATCTATCAAAAAACATAAAGAGACATAAACTAACAAACATCTATCAAAAACACAAACAGACATAAACTAACAAACGAATCTATCAAATATTGCAATCCGATTGTAAAGTTAGTCCTCTTCCTGGCTTTGAAATGACTGACTCTGCAGCCCCCCACAACATTGCTGCATTCCATCACAGCAGAGTCACAGTCACTCCTTGACTCATTTACTAACTCGTCTACCCCTTTGTTTCTCTCCCTTCCCGCCCGTCCTTCTCTTACTCGGACTCCTGGTTTCTCTGTCCACCCAGCTTCCCCTCTCCACAGCCTCCAGTAGCCAGGCGGTAAAGCTCATCGATGTGAAGGAGATGTGACGCCGCGTTCATTCTGCATTTGCATTGGGAGATCAGCAGCTCCGTTATGAAGGCCTCTGCCTGGTAGAACCAGGGCTGTCGCTGCTCTGAAGCCCCGGCTGATTAACAAGGTCCATTTGAAGACCTCGCCGGCATGCCTGTAGATCTGTCAGACAATTTAAGTCGCACTATTACCTGTATAGTGACTGCTTTTGAAGGCCAGAGCCCTTAAATATGGCAATAAGGTGCACTTTCTGGACGTGGCCTGGTGACAGAGTGGCTTGTTCAAGTTCACTGAACCACGGGAACAGAAACAGAGCACTCTGCCCTCGACTGAGGGTCATCAGAGAGGTCAAACTGACATACTGTCTCCGCCAGCGGGAAATCAAGTTCCTTCATGAAAAGATAAAACCAGTTGTGCTCATGCAGATAAACTAGATAGTCTGGAGTAAATGACAGGAAAACTGAGCATCATTAGAGTTATGAATACTTCCTTTCTGAAATCATTAGAAAATGTTTTTGGAGGCTTCATTGATGTCATCTTGGGTGGTCTGGTGGTTGAAGGCATTGGTGCTCATGTACTGCTGCAGCATGGGTTTGAGTCAGGCCCACTGTTCTTTCAGCATAAACTTTTTTTTAACTAATCCTGTCAAATAAGCACAGAAATGCCTAAAAATATGAATGTCGGTAAATAAATATAAACCCCACTATCCCAGAAAATTTCTATTTGCTTTCCGAACTAGAAAAATTTTCACCAAGCTACAAAGTAAAGATATACAGTATTTGTTTGCATTGGTCTTGGTACAAATGTACATTGGATTGTATTTCCCTTGGCAATCATGCTGTTCTGAATGAGTTTATTTCGGTTTCTTTGTTTGTGTGTGGGTGCGTGGGCCATTTTGAGTGTGCCTAACAAAGGTCAGATGAGACAATATCATCATACTACAATAAAAAAATTGGTGGCGCAGCACTCTTTTGTTGCACCAAGCCGATCACCACAGTCTAGGTTTGCAAAGTGACACTAGTTGACAAGCAACTGGGACATCACATAGGTGATACAAAATTGGCCAGCATCATCTGGGGAGGGGGTGGCATTGTCAGCAGGGACTATGTGATCTCATCTCACTCCAGCGGCTCCCACAGGCAGCTCGGGTGCCTGGAAAGCTAACTGAGGATGTCAGGTGGGACTTCAGGCTCTTTAAAAAAAGAATCTGACTGATGACTAGGAGGAGGACTAATACAATTGGACATTTCATAGTTGGGGAAAGGGGAGAGTGCAACAGCAAACTTGTCCCCAAAAATTATCACAGGCTTTGTGCAAACCAATCAGTGTAGTTTTGTAAATTCCTGGTCTCCAGTTAGGATTCCTCAGTTAGTCACATTTCTGACAGTGGTGTCCTACATAGTACATGAGTTAGCAAAACACAAATCACTTGGCATGTGTGCTAAATTTCATGAATTAATCAACCAATACATTTTTTCTTATAAAGCCCTTTTCACATCAGCAGTTTGGTTCACAACTCTGACTCAAGCAGACCAATTATCATTTCAAGCAGCAGCAAAGCGTTCACATTCTTTCTTTTAAGCCACTTTTTTTAAAGACGGAAAGCCCCACTGGGCTAACAATGGAACAGCCCATCTGGCAAATGCCCAAAATGCCAGAAAGTTGAACCCTTGCTACTGACACAGCATTAGTCTCCCATGACAGACTTTACCATTGTTTCGTCTCTGGCCAAATGGAACCCTAATCCATAAGCATCTTGTCAAAGGTAGGGCACTAGATAGAGAATAGGGCACCATTTGGAATTCAGGCCTGGCCCTGAGATATCCCATAAATAAAAGTAAATGTGACATTTATGTTCTAAATAGGGCAGCAGTTTGTAGACGTGCGGCTCACTTAGAAGAAGGCAATCCAAACCTGACGTTCAGCCTCAAGGAAAACACACTAACTGGTAGCACGACCAAACAAATGGGGACAGCTCTCATTGCGCTGAAGTACATCTTGACGTTCAACTTGAACACGTCAGCCATTTTTACCCGCTGACCGCCCGGGAGAAGGACCTCTTACCATCTGGGGGTAGGACCTGCCGTCTGCGTTAGAGCTCAAAGACGTCTGCTGAAAAGTGTTTGCTGCTAGGAGGAGGCGTCAGCAAATAACACCCTGAGTGTATCTCCCCGGTCAGCTATTCTGAGGTCCTCGGTGCTCTGCGGTGTCGTGTTCATCAGACTGGAACGGCTACACCCTTTCCCCATCTTTTATCTACTCAATTTGCGGATTTCTGCATTGTTAATAGAGACTGATTGTACAGGCCTACGTCTTCACACGCACCAATTGATATCACAGGCTTAGTCATTTGGTTCAGTGACTGAGGAAGCGTGAATCCAAAACACACAGACTACTGACTGTAAGTGCATCACGCACTAGTAGTCATGTTTCAGGCTGTGACAGGTTATTTTAAATAAAATATTTTGTCAATATCGACCAGCCCAACCAAAACATAATTTTGGGAATTAACAAGAATCGCCAGGTAGCCGATCTGTCCATGTTGATTCTCAGTATCAGAGGTTAGAGGTCAAAGATGAGTCCTACTAATCCAAGGTACCAGTGGAAAGTACTGTGGGAGTGTCCCTAGCACCCTATTCCAAACATAAAGCATCACTGCAGAGCACAGGGCAGATCACTAAAGACAGAGCCCCTTGGGATGCATCCGCCCTGTGTTTTTTCCCCCACAGGCACCATTGGTAGAGAACAGGGGCTCTGACCAGGGTCCAGGTGAGAACAGGGGCTCTGATCAGGAACCAGGTGAGAGCAGGGGCTCTGATCAGGAACCAGGTGAGAGCAGGGGCTCTGATCAGATTTGGGAAAACTATGATTTGTCCCCCCCCAATATATCACTGTTGACATATATGTAATTTCAATAATAATTAACAAGACACAATGAAAGCAGTTGTGCTGACTATAGACACATAACAGCGCTGTTTTAAGTTCCAAAAGATTGTGACCTCCCCCCCGCCCTTTACCTCACAATGGTTTGATCCACTGCCCGACCCCAGCCCTCAGCATTGGCGCGTCCTGCGGATACATTACGTGTGGATCTGCACAAGATTGTCTGGAAAGACCTGAAACCATGTCAGCTGTCAACTGATTGACTAACTCCTTCGCCACGTTTCAGTGGTCCAGAGATTGATTCATCTAATTACAGCTTCAGAACACTGAATGTGTCACCACCAAAATACCAAAGAAGACCCCACCACCAAAACAGGAATGTAAGTCACAACAAAGCAAGACGGAGTCAGTTTAACTCAAAACATCTGAGATTCCTGACGCAGGCGTCTTCTTATAAAACTGCCAATTCTGTTTGATTGGTTTGACCCAGAAACAATTGACGAACATCGATTGCAGTGACTTTTGCAAACAAGGGCCTTAGTTGATATGCTTTACAAGGCCCATGGAGCTTCATCAGGTAATCCAGTACAGATGGTATAAACTGCATAAAAGTTAGCATAGGATAAAAATAAAGTTCACTGTTTCGCCATTGAATAAATTTTTTGTTAAAAGGCCCAATTCAAGTGTTTGCTGGTATACCTAGGGTCCAAAAGGTCTTAACAGAGTATCTAAATGATCATTTTTAATACTGTGTTTGCCTAAGGCAGTGATCTTCAACAGATTTTCCAACAGCAGCCACATTGGGCTATAACTCCTCGGTGTTAGTGGCGTCACAGGACTAAATAATTCAGTCTTTCATGAAACGGCGCACGTAGCAGGGCGCCCTGAATGCCACCAGGGGTTGCCATTGGGGCCTCACACTAAAAACACAGGCTGAAGAAAAATCGCCAAGGGACTTCACATATTATGCTCATTTATAATGACAAATAGAACCACAGTGCTTGAAAACAAGCTGTGAAGTGACAGAAAAAGAAATGACTGATGCAACCCATTAAAAAGCTGAACAACAATCTGAGGAGTCAAAGAAATTTGACTTTGGTCAGGAAGTAATTGAAGGAAGTAATCTAATCGCTTTCTTTAAAACGGAAAATCTGATTTAATCGTTTAAATAATTATCACAACTAAACATTTTTGGCAGCCAATTCTTGTTATTTTAGGATGTGAAAAAGTGTCGTGTGAAAAATGGACCTGGGTAAAATATAGGTTGGGAATTCCTGCACTAGGACATCTGAAGCAGTTGAGGCCAAATAAAGTCTGTGAATGTAACAGCCCAGACGATACAAATGAAATCGCTTCGTAGGCAAGAAAATGGTCGACATCTGTGACTGACCCCTCTTCTATGTACTGTGAGCACATTACATTTTGAAGGTCACAGTCTGACCACACACGTAGCTAGCTCTCTGAGGGATATTCTGGGCAGTCCGGTTTGTTTTCGTCTCAGGGTCTTTCTCTCCGGCCCTAAGATGTTTTTTCAAACGCTATTTCATACAAGCAAGCCTATGGACTTTACTGCACCAGGTGAAGTCTGTTTTGAAAGTTCTGATATTAAATACTTTACTTCTATATACAGTAATTATTCAAGTTCACTTATGTCAATAAAGTATTTCTCTTCCCTGCTCTCAAAATTCAATTTTAAGTGAACGTGCGTTATTGGCAAAGCAATCCGACTCTCATGTTGCCAAAGAATGCAAAGAATATACAAAGAAAGCAATAAACAACAGAAAGCAATATATCTTGAGCTCTAACACTGATGTAATTGAACCATCCTTCAAGCAATGTACAGAAACACTCTCTCATTCCCTGCAGTATGGGAACTCCATTTAAAAGTTAAACACCTCTCTCTCACACTCTTTCTAGCTGTCTCTGTGTCTCCTTTTTCTCTCAATCCCTCTCTTACTCTTTCACTCAAGAAATTATATATATATATATATATATATATACTTACACACACACACACACACATACTGTTTTCACTGTTGCTGGGTGCCACCTTGTTTCCATGCCCTATTGTAATGATTTGTGGTAGAACAGACCAGGACCCAGGCGCAGAAAGCCATCAATTTAATTCAATAAAGGTTACGCTTCTAGTGTACAAGGACAACGTTTCCAACAAGGAACAGATGGACACAAACAATATCCCCTGACCATTAACAACAGCAAACTGAACATAACAGCGGGCGATCGTGAAATGCAGAACAGGCGTGTTACATAAGACAGAGGTACGTTCAAGACAGTCCTACGAGTGCTACAAAAAAAGAAGTGTGTTCGGAGGAAGGGGGAAACTGGCACTAGGAGGGAGAGTTGGAACGCATAGGGGGCATCAATGCCACACGCTGAATCGTTACACCCATGTTCCCTGGGGAGTTGAACCAGGAAGCTGTTGAAGCCTCAGTGGGGAATGAACACTCCAGCTTAGCGTGCAGTGATCATCACGGCAAATCCAGTGTGACTCCAGTGTGCATTCAAAAAGAAAAGAAAGTGTGACAAACTTTCATGTCATTCAACACAGTCGGTCTCCAGAATCAATACTACAGGCTATTCTGACTAACTGCGGCACCATTTGATTTAGCTGCATTTAGGTGAAACCCGCCCAGCACATCACTGGTACCCAGCTCCCAGCCATCGTACACATCCAGCGCAAGCGGTGTATGCAGAGGGCGCACGACATCTTCACCTCCATACCCCAAAGTGTTTGCCCTCCTACAATCAGGCAGGCAGTACAGGTCTTTTCATTCCATTATTTCCCTGCTGAACTCTTTGACCCATCACTAACCATACCCCCCCCCTCCCCCGCCTTCTAGGGACCTTGTTGCACTACTCCAGGGGCATCCAAACAGTTCCACGGAGGGCCGTGTGTCTGCAGGTTTTCCCTCTCACCTTGTACTTGATTGATTAATTAGGTCACTAATTGGTTAGTTTCTACCCTCACCTGGTTGTTTAGGTCTGAACTGGGAACCAATTTAAAGGAAAAACCTAAAACCTGCAGACACATGGACCTTTGGTAGTACTGGACTCCCTTGGTACTACTGGACTCCATTTGTACTACTGGACTCCCTTGGTACTACTGGACTCCATTTGTACAACTGGACTCCCTTGGTAGAACTGGAAGTCTACTAAGGTTGTTTCCAGGTGTTCCAGGTGCGTTTCTACCTCGGGAACCTTCCTGCTGCCATCCATGCATTTCAGTTGCACATGCACCTTTGCACCTGCCATCATTGCACATTTAGAATTACCAGCATACTCGCATTGTCCAGTTGTTACATATACACGTCTACCTCAGGGACCTCACTGCTGCCATCTCTGCACATGCCATCTTACTCCTTCAACTTACCTTGATTGCACATCTAGAATGCCATTTAGAATTGTCCCTTTGGTTGATGATTGGCAATGCGGGTGGATTGGGTTTCCTGCCGTTTTAAACTGGAGAGCACCAGGGAGCACCAGGCTTGAAAGGTTCATTGCTGTCCCTGTCCAAAGTCCTCCTGGTTGTGTTGCAGATCAAGACAATACCTGATGATTTCAGCTGCCAGTCTGCTGACCCTGCCCCCCTCCACCCGTGTTGTCCCTGTCCTTGTCCATCTGGTCATGCTTCCGACCTGGACTTTAAATAGACTCTGGACTCACATGCATTTATTAATTATTACAATTTGTTCTCTTAATATGTTCACCCGGCACAGCCAGAAGAGGACTGGTCACCCCTCTGAGCCTGGTTCTTCTCTAGGTTTCTTCCTAAATTTCGTCCTTCTTAGGGAGTTTTTCCTAGCCACTGAAATTCAATAATACTGTTGTTTGCTCCTTGGGGTTTAAGGCTGGGTGTTTTGTAAAAGCACTTTGTGACAACTGCTGATGAAAAAGGGCTTTATAGATACATTTGATTGATTGATTTGTACCCAAACAATTATTTATCCAACTTGTAACATACACTATACTTAATACTTTAATAATTGTCTGCCCTCCTCTCTTTGCCTTAATTGCACATTTAGTATTACCATTTGTACTGCATTTGACTTCGTATACACATCTATACCTTCCACTTGTAATATACAAGTATATACTTAATACTAGTGATGGCCATTCGAGGCTTCATTACCGTTCTTCTAGCAGCAGGATATATTGCTAGCGGTGCTAACTCAGATTTCCTTTTTCAAAATAAAAGCCAACATTGAAATATATAAGGCAATATAGTTAACAATCTAAACTGTCAATCTAGTCTGTCGTTTTCTGTTTAATGTCCATTCCAATGTTGTTCTTGTCGGTTCTTTTTTACAGACTAGATTGTTAACTATATTGCCTTATGAATTTCAATTATGGCTTTTATTGTGATAAACAAAAAGTGAGTGCTGCCAGCATAATATCCTGCTGCTAAAATAACGCTAATGAAGCCTTGTTTGGCCATCACTACCTAATACTTATACCTAATACTAATACGTAAATGTTCTGCCCTCTTCTATTTGCTCTTCTGGTTAGATACTAACTGCATTTCATTGTAATGTACCTGCACTTGTTGAGTGACAATAAAGATGAATCTAATCTAATCTATTGAGTCACCAATCGACTAGGTGTGGACTTGTTTTTATGAAGCTAACAATTTTCATGTAGTCTAAAAATAAAATAAAAACAAAATTATGTACTAATAAAAAAAACACGAGCCTGCCCTTGTAGACCTGCAAAGTCTTTTTTTTTTTCACCTGCATGTTCTCCACCTCACGCAGCACCATTGATGAGGACATGCATTTGATATGTTTACTAAAAACCATTAGGTGAAGGCGAAAACATTATCACCTACAGACCCAGTTTTCTCCACAGACTGCCTGTTTTGGTTTTCAAAATGATCTTTCTTTGCAGACCAAAAGCCGTGCAGTTAGTTTCTATCCCCATGAGACAGTAGATGTCTGTATGTATTCCCACTTGTCCTCTCGGGAGGTGTTGCCGTTGTAAATTGGCCTGAGGCAACTTCTCCACGTGTTAGTCAATGAAAGGAGCAGCATATTCACCGGACACCACTGGACTCACCCAGCTCTCCTCCCTTATGTTGATCTGAGGAGGGTTCACAGTGCGCATGGCGTGTCTTAACCAGAACACACACCTCCAAAGCATCGAGTTGTACGGCCATGCTGCGGTGGTACAAAAACAGGCCCCTCCCGCCTCATTAAGCTGGTACCTACCGGGTTTAATACCAGGCTCGGAAGACTCGTAGCTGCCCCTGTCCAAAGTCCTCCTGGTTGTGTTGCAGATCAAGACGATACCTGTCGATTCCAGCTGCCACTCCGCTGACCCAGGTTTTCCCTGTCCTTGTCCATCTGGTCATGCTTCTGACCTGGACTAGGTTAAATGTACTCTGGACTCAGCCCACATGCATTTGCTAATTATTAAAACTCGTACTCTTACAGTGTTCATCCAGCACAGCCAGAAGAGGACTAGTCACCCCTCGGAGCCTGGTTCTTCTCTAGGTTTCGAACCCTTTTTGGGAGTTTTTCCTCGCCACTGTTCATCAACAGTGTTGTTGCTATCTCCTTGGAGTCTCAGGCTGGGTGTTTTGCAAAGCACTTTGTAACAAGTGCTGATGTAAAAAGTGCTTTATAAATACATTTGATTGATTGATTGATACCAATCGCCCCAGAAGGGCTTGTTTAACGTTGTGATTTTCCTAGTTGTTCTGCTGAAATCGCCCAACTCTCAAATCGCACCCTATTCACTACTGTTCCTTCCAACAGGGCCCATGACTCCCTTAAAAGAAGTGCACTAGGTTCCGTGTCCTAAATGTCAGTGTAGTCAACAGGGGCCCTATAGACACACTCAGGACGTGAGGACAGGACTTGCATGAACTCCGGACTACACAGAGAATGTAGTTTGAAAAAGAAGAGTCCTGAGTTTGGAAAGCGACAGTTGTGTGGGAAATAAATCACAGTGGAAGTGAAGCGTGGAAGAATTCCACCATGGCCAGCTGTCGGGAGCTCCAACAATACAAGCCGCCGTACTCCAGAGACGCGGGATCAACATCCAGCCCAGTGCTCTTTTCATAAAACCTCCCTCTCAGGACCTTTCACCGCTGTCTCTATCAAACATAGCTCAAAAGCTTCGAATAATAATACAATCTACTCATTACAGTTACAATTAGGCTCCCTGTGAAACCTAACAACTGAACCAGGCCCATAACCTATCATACAGAACAGCTAAACGTGTGGATACAGGATACAAGTGAATGGACACCAGCCCAGAGGTGAATGGATACAGACCTACTGTAGAGGTGAATGGACACAGACCTACTGTAGAGGTGAATGGATACAGACCTACTGTAGAGGTGAATGGATACAGAC
This sequence comes from Esox lucius, assembly GCF_011004845.1. NCBI lineage: Eukaryota > Metazoa > Chordata > Actinopteri > Esociformes > Esocidae > Esox > Esox lucius. The sequence continues at coordinate 33,982,911 of NC_047582.1, forward strand.
CTAGAGGTGAATGGATACAGACCTACTGTAGAGGTGAATGGATACAGACCTAGAGGTGAATGGATACAGACCTAGAGGTGAATGGATACAGACCTACTGTAGAGGTGAATGGACACAGACCTACTGTAGAGGTGAATGGACACAGACCTACTGTAGAGGTGAATGGATACAGACCTACTGTAGAGGTGAATGGATACAGACCTAGAGGTGAATGGATACAGACCTACTGTAGAGGTGAATGGATACAGACCTACTGTAGAGGTGAATAGATACAGACCTACTGTAGAGGTGAATGGATACAGACCTACTGTAGAGGTGAATGGATACAGACCTACTGTAGAGGTGAATGGATACAGACCTAGAGGTGAATGGATACAGACCTACTGTAGAGGTGAATGGATACAGACCTACTGTAGAGGTGAATAGATACAGACCTACTGTAGAGGTGAATGGATACAGACCTACTGTAGAGGTGAATGGATACAGACCTACTGTAGAGGTGAATAGATACAGACCTACTGTAGAGGTGAATAGATACAGACCTACTGTTGAGGTGAATAGATACAGACCTACTGTAGAGGTGAATGGATACAGACCTATTGTAGAGGTGAATGGATACAGACCTACTGTAGAGGTGAATGGATACCGACCTATTGTAGAGGTGAATGGATACAGACCTATTGTAGAGGTGAATAGATACAGACCTATTGTAGAGGTGAATGGATACAGACCTACTGTAGAGGTGAATGGATACAGACCTGCTGTAGAGGTGAATGGATACAGACCTAGAGGTGAATGGATACAGACCTACTGTAGAGGTGAATGGATACAGACCTACTGTAGAGGTGAATAGATACAGACCTATTGTAGAGGTGAATGGATACAGACCTACTGTAGAGGTGAATGGATACAGACCTGCTGTAGAGGTGAATGGATACAGACCTAGAGGTGAATGGATACAGACCTACTGTAGAGGTGAATGGATACAGACCTACTGTACAGGTGAATGGATACAGACCTACTGTAGAGGTGAATGGATACAGACCTACTGTACAGGTGAATGGATACAGACCTACTGTAGAGGTGAATGGATACAGACCTACTGTAGAGGTGAATGGATACAGACCTACAGTAGAGGTGAATGGATACAGACCTACTGTAGAGGTGAATGGATACAGACCTACTGTAGAGGTGAATGGATACAGACCTACTGTAGAGGTGAATGGATACAGACCTACTGTAGAGGTGAATGGATACAGACTTACTGTACAGGTGAATGGATACAGACCTACTGTAGAGGTGAATGGATACAGACCTAAACAAACAACATTAAACTTGCCTCCCCGCATCACAATGATTCAACTAAATTTTTAACAGAATTTGAACTGTGACCTCAAACAAATCTGCATTAAAATAGGATCCAAACCTGCTGAGGAAACACAGGCCAAAGTGACTTTTAATAACAGGAGGAACTGCTAGTGAATGTGTGGCCTGTGTTTACAGTGTCAACCTATCACAGCTGTTTCATGACAATATCAGGTGTAAATATCAGGGAGTTGTTTTCACAAAGCGTGTTCTGGGGGCCAATGATTGAGCTCGTTGCCGTGACTTCACGATAAGCTCTCTGGCACCACCTAGTGTAGAATAGCCCCAGTCTTGGTTTTAGGGTTAACCCTAACCCTAAAATTCAGCAACTCTACCTGAAGTGCTCTTGTTTTCCCAACCACGACAGAAATCAGGTTGGATGACTCCCAGTAAGCAGGAGGGAATAAGCAGGAAATATTCCAACTTGGATTCCTGGGATAACCAGGGGAATATAGAACATTTACCAGAAATATTTTATTTTATTTTAATTGGGTCTTAGTTCACACCAGGTACTGTGTATACTGATAAGTGCTACCGTGTTGTAACGAAACATATGTTCACTGTAATCACTAGAAAATGGGTGAATTAATATAGAGTGACAGTAATATCATAAACATGAAGAAGCAGCTGTTAGTCAGTCCATTAACAGGTTGTGATTGTGTTCACGTCTGTCTCCTCCCCCAGGCCTCGGCTCTGTTTCAGGTGTGCTGTTTCAAAGGTGAGCTGTTGATTTGTCTTCAGGTTTCAGATTTGGCTGTGTGTGACTGCCCTCCTGCCCTCGGGACTGTTCTCTCCAGTAAGATCTGATGGCTGGGACATACGCCTCGGGAACAGGTGCGCCTCCGTCCAAAATGACTCACTACTCACTGCTCGCAAAGACTCGTTGCTGTCCCTGTCCAAAGTCCTCCTGGTTGTGTTGCAGATCAAGACGATACCTGACAATTCCAGCTGCCACTCCGCTGCCCCCCCCCAACCATCCTGGGTTGGGATCAAGGCCGTTGCCATGGAGTCAACATTGGACAACATTGAAATCTGCTGGGTGGTCTGGACCCCCCCCTCAAAAAAAGACACTTAACCATCAATATTTGCACAATCTGATACCACAGTGTTTATGTTATTCCTAAAACACCAAAATTAATGTTGCTCCAGGACCATCATTGCAACTGACCTGTAGTTAGTTGGTAACCCCAGCGCAAAGACAGAATATACCCCTGCCCCCCACCCTATGACCTAACCCTAACCTCAGAGACACCTGTGCCTAAACCTAACCTCAGTGGGGCCTGTGGCTAAACCTAACCTCAGCTGTGCCAACATTAATTATGATGTTGTAGGAACAACACCAACACGGCGATATCAGATTGGTCATCAGTATTTGCTCCTTTTCTCACTCACCTCCATGTCACCAACTGTCCCTGCCCTGTTGGCCTACTCCTGCTCCCCCTCTCTCTTTAATCTGAACACATCTGAGTGCACATCAAATAAACATTATCTGTAAACAAGAGTTGTTTCTTGTCATGATGTTCAGGAATGGATTACTAACCATTTCTGATCTGAATGACAATGATGATTATATCATGAAAAATTGACTAATCTCTTGGGCTACTGCATACTTCTATCATCTGACTGGTACTCATTTTCTCACTGCTTTCAGCTTACTTTTCTGAGGCTGGCCGAAAAACTGATGTCACTGCCACCATTCCTCTTGTTCATGATGACCCTCACTGTGAATGAAAGCTGACTGTAATAAAACGGCTTGCACTGCAAACACTAATAATGTTATTTATCACAAACAAGTATACTATACAGTATACTATACGAATATACAATAAATGAAAGCTACTACTGTCTACATGAATTACACATGCAGCGCAACAAAATGATGGACACTTTCCTCAAACTTCACGTGGGCTTCCTGACAAATATAACTTAGTGAAGACATTAACGTTAGTTGAATATGCCCGAGAGCACCGTTGGTCGCTGGGTGAATGTGTGGCTAATAAACTTTCCAAGTAACGTAGCTATGATTGCTACCGTTAGTGATGGTTGATTGATTAGCACTCACAAATCGTCCCGTCTTCGCCAAAAACATTTGTTTCCACATACAATTACAGTACCTTCATTTTTTCGAAGATATATATTTTTTCCCCACAATTAGTTACAGCTCAATATGACGTTTTGACGTTCTCGTTACAACAATCACAATCGACAGTGATATAGCCCACGTAACACATATATATAACATTTTAGTTTTCCACTTTTTAATACAATTGAAACTAATGAAATGGAGAGACAGTACAATGTTTGACATTGATGGATTGTACCTACCAGAACCTCCACAATAAGATATATCTGCAGACCGCAAGTCGGGGGCGTTACTTAATATGGGGGTTCCTGAATAATAAGTTACGCCCTCTGATGTTCGCTATTGGTCAGTTTAAATGGGGGTTCCTGAATATTAAGTTACACCCACTGATGTTCGCCATTGGTCAGTTTGGAGACATCCTGGTTTGAAACGTTTCAACGCTAGGTGTCATGTATGGGTATGACGTCATTATGTTGAGTGTACTAATGGAGGAAGAGTAAACGGAAGTTACAACTTTATCTCAGAGTCCATGTGATTTAATTCAATATAATTTGTCAAGATATAACACTAGATTCAAGCGGTTCAAGTACTGATATAGAAAACCAAAGTGTATTTTCTTTGACTACATGTTGAAAAACACTCTAGTCTGATTATGCTTGTACCAATTATGTAAAATAGAATGGTATTTTCCAATAACATTTAATTGTATTTTGTTTCAGAATTAAAATTGTTTGATACCATGCAACTGAAATATATACATTTGAAAACTGAAGTGCCTCTAAAAATGTTTTAAATATTTTGGTAACAGTCAAGAATGAGACACTGGTGGTTTAGAAAACTGCTGAGTGCAGTTATTATACAGACACATGAATACATACACATGCACAGTCATACTCACTATGCCTGCCATGTTGTTTTTCTTTGAGTAGCCATTGCTTGGTTATATGTGATACAGTAGAAGGCCATCATTAGGAGGTTGATGGTTGAGAATGCTGCTTATTGCAGATAAAATGTAGTTGATCTGAGCTCTTCATGTTCCAAAGTGAAACATGCCACCCTTTTGCACAAGTTTATATAGGATTACCATTTATGTATTTTCCATAGATTCAACATATGTGAACATGCTGTGTAAGGAACATTGTGCGGTGGACCTGTGAGGAACAACTTCAGTGTCAGCTAAACTGTTCTGAAGGTCCTTTGCCGAGACCTGTGGGTTCTGCTGTGTAGAGCTGACCAGTTTTCATACAAATCATTGTAATGGTTTCTCCTTCCTCTGACTTGCACTGTTCAATTTAACAGCAATCTTCTAGAAAGTTGAAATTGGTAGGTGTGGAATTTTCTATAGGCTGTTGCAGAAAGGTGTCAAGTTTCAATTTGCACCATGTTTACAGAACAATACATTTTTCAAGGGGTCCCTGGAACAAACACATTTTTTATTATTTAGTAATGACGTGGTTATGGACTTAAAACATTGTTTGGAGAAATATAAGTGTTACATCTAATTTAACCCTTATCCTAAAAGTTGATTCAATAGCATAAATTACAAGTAGAACAGGTCCAAAAGAGCACAACATACATTATTGAAAGTCAATTACTATAGTCCAAAATCTTAAAGTTAATGGCATAACCTAAAAATACAAAATTAAATGATATGCCAGTAAGACAATTAAACATTTAATTACCCCATTAAATATTCAAAACATTACATTCCAACACTGTCAAAACTAAACATGTGGGCAAAAATGCCTTGTTGATGCTAGAGGTCAGAGGAGAATGGGCCGACTGATTCAAGCTGATAGAAGAGCAACTTTGACTGAAATAACCACTCATTACAACCGAGGTATGCAGCAAAGCATTTGTGAAGCCACAACACGCACAACCTTGAGGCGGATGGGCTACAACAACAGAAGACCCCACCGGGTACCACTCATCTCCACTACAAATAGGAAAAAGAGGCTACAATTTGCACGAACTCACCAAAATTGGACAGTTGAAGACTGGAAGAATGTTGCCTGGTCTGATGAGTCATTCAGATGGTAGAGTCAGAATTTGGCGTGAACAGAATGAGAACATGGATCCATCATGCCTTGTTACAACTGTGCAGGCTGGTGGTGGTGGTGTAATGGTGTGGGGGATGTTTTCTTGGCACACTTTAGGCCCCTTAGTGCCAATTGGGCATCGTTTAAATGCCACGGCCTACCTGAGCATTGTTTCTGACCATGTCCATCCCTTTATGACCACCATGTACCCATCCTCTGATGGCTCCTTCCAGCAGGATAATGCACCATGTCACAAAGCTCGAATCATTTCAAATTGGTTTCTTGAACATGACAATGAGTTCACTGTACTGAAATGGCCCACACAGTCACCAGATCTCAACCCAATAGAGCATCTTTGGGATGTGGTGGAACGGGAGCTTCGTGCCCTGGATGTGCATCCCACAAATCTCCACCAACTGCAAGATGCTATCCTATCAATATGGGCCAACATTTCTAAAGAATGCTTTCAGCACCTTGTTGAATCAATGCCACGTAGAATTAAGGCAGTTCTGGAGGCGAAAGGGGGTCAAACACAGTATTAACATGGTGTTCCTAATAATCCTTTAGGTGAGTGTATATAAATACAACAACATAAAACAAATACTCCAATGAAAAAATCAAAACAAATGAAAACATCATAATAATCGAAATTACAATAAGAAATCATAAAAAGAATAAAAACGTGATAAAAACATAGGAAGCTATAAGGCTAAACAGTGTGGTTAAGTTTAGGAGCTCAGTCATAGGCACGTGAAAAGAGAAGTGATTTTAACCTTGATTTAAATATTGATACGTTTGGTGCACGTCTCTGATCTTCTGGTAGTTTATTCCAGTTGTGTACAGCATAAGTGCTAAACGCAGCTTCTCCATGTTTAGTTTGGACTCTGGGCTCTACTATCTGACATGTGTTCATGGATCTAAGAGCCCTGCTCAGTTTATATTCTTCAAACATATCAGAAATGTATTTGGTTCCTAAACCATTCAGAGATTTATAAACTAAAAGCACCACTTTGAAATCTATACTGTAACTGACTGGAAGCCAATGCAAAGATTTAAGAACCGGAGTGATGTGCTCTGTTCTCTTGGTCCTGGTTAACATTCTAGCAGCACCATTCTGAATGAGCTGCAGCTGTTTTACAGTCTTTTTCGGGAGTCCAGTTAAGAGGCCATTTCAGTAGTCAACCCTACTAGAGATAAAAACTTAGATGAGCTTCTCTTGGTCTTTTTGGGGCATCAAGCCTTTGATTCTGGCTATATTTTTTAGATGATAGAATGCTGTTTTGGTGACCGCTTTGATATGACTGTTAAATGTGAGATCTATCAGAACACCAAGATTACGTACTTGATCCCTGGTTTTAAGGGCCAGAGAATCCAGCTCTTTACTAATACTTGTTCTTTAAATTTTGTTGCCAAACACAATAATCTCAGTTTTATATTGGTTTAATTGTAGAAAATTTTGGGAGTTAAAAAAAAAAACAGTGATCAATAAAATTAAAAGGAAGGGTGTAAATAATCAATTAAGGTCACTGGTTAGTTATGAACTCTGTTTAGGTAATTTAGCTCCTTAGCAACTTCACAAAACTGGTAAACACAGCCAAATACTAATTTTTGCATAGATGGCCATGACAAATTATTCTTTTGTTCACATGTCTAAATAATGACAACATAGTGTATATTAAGCTACAAAATAAATAGATCATGCCTGCTTGCATAGAGTGACAGGTGCATCACACATCTTTAGCTAGTTATAACGTACCCTAATTGACTAGACCTGGCTTAAGCCTTGTGTGGTGCAAGACAAGGCAACCGTGTTTGACATCCACCTGTCAAACCCCGGGCCGTGTAAATTTTGCACCACCCTCTGCTGGAGCCTCATGCACTGTCAATACGCCTCAACCAGGATTCGATTGAAGCAGAGTTGCAGCTGCACTACAAGCTGGAACGCTGCGGTACGTTACCGGTAGGTTTTAGGTAATAATCGCAATACATGTGCCACATCATGGCAGAAATAATAACAAGTAGCCTACCTCGTCGCGTAGCTAGCTATCTTTAAACGTAGCTATAAGGGTTATCGTGTTGTCTGTCTCTGGAAAGCTATTCGAATCTCAGATTCAAAGATTTCAGTAGGTAAGCGATCTTAGCGATCTTAGCGAAATATCCCTAAATAAATAGCTAGCGGTTGTCAATTGGAAGCACTTACCAAAATCTTCGTCATTGACCCTGTAATACTTCCTTCATAAACGCATGCTTAATCGAAAACACCACACCAATGGAAACCTTCGATGGGCGTAACTTAATATTAACCCCCAAATTAAGTTATGCCCCCGACTTGCAGTCTGCAGACATACCCTCCTCAGAACTTCTGCTGGGGTACGGCAACACCACTTGGACAAACCACACGCAGAACTGCAGTAGACTGTAATACCAGAACCCGTAGTGATAATAGCAATATGTTGAGTTTAGTTATGTTAATGATAACATTTTCTGATGATTATTTTGGACGGCGGGGGGTGTTCCCAGTCGTAGCATGGCACATGTCAATATATGGGGTAGGGGGGGACATTTTGAGCATATTTAAATATTGGGAGGGATTGTGAGGGAATATTGTCCCCCCCAATGTATACGGCCTTGACATGAGAGATGAGCAGAGATTTAGACGCGGTACAGTGCAGTTATGTAGTTAGAGTTTGGTTGGTAGCCTCGTTAGTCCCTGTGGAACAGGTTTCCAAGGGCAACGGCGCCTGGGGAACAACTGCCCTACCACAGCCGACATGTTTTGGTTTTAGGTTGACCTGAATCAACCGCAGGCCCACCGTCTGAGGGAGGAGCGGGTGACGGGGCGAGGGGTACAGCATCCATATTAGGAACATTATCATTCCTCCCCAGAAACTCTGTTCTTCCTCCTACTCAGTCATCACCCCTCCCCCGGTCAAACGTCCCCCCTCCCTTGGTCAAGTATCCGCTCTCGCCTTGTCAAACATCACCCCGATTGACAAGGGGAGGAATGACGATTGACAAGAGGAGGATTAAAGCTTAATCGGAGTGATGTTTGATAAGGCGAGAGCGGATACTTGACCAAGGGAGGGGTGATGACTGAGTAGGAGGAAGAACAGAGTTTCTGGGGAGGAATGATAAATGTTCCTAATATGGATGCTGTAGAGGGGTCAACATTGACTTTGCGTGTCTCCTTCCTTGACCTGGCTTCATGTAGGGTGGGCAGGTGGAGACGGGGCCTCCGCGGTGGGCAGATGCAGACCCAAACCTGATGTTGATGTAGGGGTGGTCTGATGCGTTGTTCATTTGGTCGAAAGTGGACGGGATTGTGTAGCACCCTGACACGTTGAGCTGGGGTCGGAGTCGGACAAATCTCCCTGAGGTTGGCCAAAATCTCCCGTGGAACCATCTCTCGCTCTCCCTCTCTCTGTCTAACTCTCTAACTCTGTTTCTCTGTCTTTCTGACGTGCTCGAAAAAAGTAGGTTAACATAGCAACCAATATCGGCGGTTAAGGAGTTTACTTTTTCTGTACCCGGGTTAAAAAGACGGTCTGTGCAAAGCCTGCAGAAATCATCTGCTGTATGTTTTTCGAAAGGTTCAAAGATCAAATGTTTTCAATTGTATGAGCTATCAGGTTATTAAGAAGAGGGGAAAAAAACTAAACTGATAATCCCAACTCAACTGTTAACAATAATGAAGCAGTTTAACTACTGATTGCGCTTTTTATTTTTTGTGTGACCTATAGCGACGTAGTAAAATTAAATCTACACATTACATGCATTGCAATTCTCGTATTGAAATGTTATAATAAACTACGACCCAAACCAACCAGCAGGTGGCAGTAATATTCCATAGATAGTTATCGGCCGTATTTTTCCTTTTCAAACCCTAAACGGGATTACCTAATTTATAATCGGGGAAAACCCTTCTCATGAAGCTTTGTGTTCGACAGAGGGCACTCTTGTTTCCACAGATTTCAAAATAGCCTACTGCAAACAGACCGCGTCTCCTGAGATTCTCTGCTACAAACGCACATCAATGGCGTCTTTCCATCGAACAGCTGATTTTGATAAACGCACCAACCAATGGAGTTTTCTCTTATTACTTTGAAGATAGAGACCAACATGTTGTCCATTCGTAGCGAGGCTGATGTCTGGCTGGAACGACTAAAGGACGTTTGATAGTCTGAGGAAAAAGAGGCTCATGTTATTACTCCTAAAAACTGACAAACCATAGTCTGAATCCAAGGTAAGCCTGAATACATAATTTATTTAGAATGTAATGTTACAGATTAGCATGTTTTGGGGAATCAGCCGTTTATCGAGAGGTTCTCTGCTCTGTTTTCATCAAAGGAATGTAAACCGATTTTTTATATTCCCAGAAAAATAGAATGTGATGCAGTCAGTTGACCTGATTGATGTGATGTTGCCAGTTGACATGAAGGTGTTCGTGCAGTCGGTTATTTAAACGAGTGATTTCTGTGGAGTTAGGTTTAACGCATACGACATTTGCACTTCCCATCATGGCCTCGTAATCCGATTCAGGAGGTAATCTTACACTACCTTTACCAATTTAAGCATGTCATGCTGTTTGCGGAAGACATCCCAGCCCATGGAATACGAAACATCAAATAATTCTGCTTACATACAGCGATCTGAGCAGTGGCGGTTGCTTGTATTTCCTCTGCAGGTGGTAGTTCACGTTTTATAAATGCCTCCGTTGTGTTGAGGGTTTTGGCTAGCCCTGGTGCCCGGGCCAAACGCTTACAGCAGGTCTTCCATTTAGCAGTTTGCCATTCCTCAGTCCTATAATTCCAGGCAGTCATTCACCACAACACCAGCTGGTACACATTTACATTTTCAGTTTCAAATCATACAAAGGTGTCAGTGACAGTGAACTGAACGCTTGGAAAGTTTTAGTTTTTAAAGAACAATATATTGGGGATAGAGTGCGATTCAGGACACACAAAGTGAACCTTCTTGATGAGACCTGTATTGTTATTCAGTTCTCAGACTGTCTAGGCCTACTGGCTGGAGAGAAGCCTGCCTGTGGAACCACCAGCCTAGTCATGGAAGAGAGCTAGGTCTTTGATAAGGGATTGTTCATTTCAGTATATCCTGAGTCTTATGAGGAGCGGGCAGTGCTGGCCGACAAAGTGCAGCTGGATTAGTGGACGCAGAGCTAAAGAATGTTTCTTTCATGAGTGGCGAAACGGACTTGCCAGGTCAGGGTTTCAGACCTCAATCCGGAGCACTGTGACTGCCAGGTGTGACCCCACCACGCCTTGTAGTCGAGTCCCCCACCCCGTCTAGAAGATTGAGAGTTGGAAGTGTCTCACTGACTATTTCTTTTAAATGGGGTACACTTCCATTGTGGGGACAGTTTCTCCCTTTTTCTGAGTTCTGCATCCTTGAACTGAAATGTCTTCTTACTAGGATTCCAACATCAAGAACTGTGGTGATACTTCATGGTTCAGTCTTCACAACCTCTTCCCAACTACTTTCTGTGGTGGCAGTCTTTCTGTGGTGGCAGTCTTTCTGTGGTGGCAGTCTTTCTGTGGTGGCAGTCTTTCTGTGGTGGCTGTCTTTCTGTGGTGGCAGTCTTTCTGTGGTGGCAGTCTTTCTGTGGTGGCTGTCTTTCTGTGGTGGCAGTCTTTCTGTGGTGGCAGTCTTTCTGTGGTGGCAGTCTTTCTGTGGTGGCAGTCTTTCTGTGGTGGCTGTCTTTCTGTGGTGGCTGTCTTTCTGTGGTGGCTGTCTTTCTGTGGTGGCTGTCTTTCTGTGGTGGCTGTCTTTCTGTGGTGGCTGTCTTTCTGTGGTGGCTGTCTTTCTGTGGTGGCTGTCTTTCCAGGAGAGATTGAGAGGTTTGACTTATGTTCCTTTCGGTTCGGGCTCTGGTGTCTGTCATGGTAACGTTACTGTCAACGACCTGTGTGCTCATTTTAGCTGCATCATAAATGACCTGCTGGTGAATTGCAAAGGAAGCCTATACGCTATACTTTTCTTGTTAGAAGTAGTGTGCTTATTAGGGAATAGGGTGCTATTTGGCATAAAAACATGGTGTCATACTTTACTAGTAAACATGGTGAATGTGATTAAAGTCATTCCTCTAAGCCGCTTAAAGATGCTTGTGTGACTGACCGTGAAGACTGATACAGCAGCAGAAAGTGAGAAATCCACCCAGCCTACATATTCACGGTTAAATTCACGATTAATGTCAAGTTTAGCATTCACTCATTCGCGCCATGATAAGTTTCATCTGACAGTAGGACACACTTATATGTACTGACAGCAAAGGGCTTAGCAGGGTTCAGTCATCATGCCGTGATAACACTAAAGACCCGTGCTTCATAGGGCTTGTGATATGGGCTTATAATATTTGAATCATAAAGCCATTGTCTAGACTATATAAATGTCACATAAGTGCATTTATAATGTGTGTGTAAACTAATTAAAAAAATTCAGTAGATTCTTCAAATAATATCATTCATGTCATGAGTATAACTAACCACATCTTGACTGTGTATGTGTGTGAGTGAGAGTGATACTGGAAGACAAGCTTATAGTGTCCTGGTTAGAGGTACAACAAATTAAGAATAACTTGACATTTGGGAGATATGAGTATCCATATGTGACCAACCCAACCGACCTGACCTGCTGATCTCTCCCAACCGGTACTGTTGATAAAATCCCTACCCCCTTTCACTTAATGTTTCTCACTGAAACCTGGCTAACTAGTGCTAGTGCTACTGTTCTAAACGAGACAGCACCCGAGACAGCACAACGAGACAGTCATGGTTAAAGACTTTGCCCTGTCTGATCATTTCTGTGTCTTTTTTGAGTCACTGATCACCCTGGATGTTCAAGTTAACTTTGTTTCTGTTAAGAAAAGGTATGTTAAGAAGAACCAATGCTCAGTTATGGAGGCAATATCTATCTCACCAACAATAAGTGCGGAGTCAATTGATGTACCCCTGGATCATTTCAGCACCAAAATATTGAATGTCATGGATCATGTTGCACTGGTAAAGGTAAAGAAAACTGTGAGCAAACAGAAAGCATCATGGAGAAGCACCATGATGGTAAACGCCCTGAAAAGAGAATGTTGGAAAGCGGATATGGAAGTGGAGAAAAGGTTGCTACATTATAGGAAACTTAAAATAAAACAGTTCAGGAGGATATTAGGATTTGTTCAGGATAGACAAACACTTTGCTGGCTAAACGATTCTCTCGTCTTTTCACTTAGTCTGTTATCGCCACCTATATTGATACTGTATGAATGTCATTCACGAATGGCTAATTAGCTGTTAAAACGGCCAGTGGCAAAAGTCATATAGTTCATAGATGCTATTTGTGGTGGGGGTAAACTTAATAAGAAACGTTAGTCAGTTTAACACTGATTGATGGTGTCTAGGGACATATTCAAGCTCTGTGGTATTAATGCGTGACAAAATGATCTAATGTTGAAATACTATACCAATTATTTGGCTCCTGTATAGCTCTGTGGCATGGTGGTTAAAGACACTGCCTCTTAGGTGGGACACCCCCGTTTGAATTCAGGGAGGACAACAACGGTCACCACTTTTTATTGCAGGCTGGCTGAACTAGGCTTGCCTGGTCAACTCCATAACAGTGGATCTGCAGCAAATAGTTAATGGGTCTCTGCCATCAAACATTTTCCCAATGTCTCTAAAACCAGCTGTCATTAAGCCTCTTAAAAAAAGAGAACACTGGATGCATTTATAATGAACAACTATAGACCGGTATCAAGTCTCCCTTTTATAGCCAAGATCATTGAGAAGGTTGTCTTCAGTCAACTCAGCAATTTTGTGAACACAAGTTGTCTCTTAGACAAATTTCAGTCAGGCTTCTGACCTCACCATAGTAAGGTAATCATGAATCTGATAGGGTGGCTATGACATGTGGAGTTCCACAGGGATCAGTTCTCGGACCGGTAAGGTTCCATCTCTATATGCTACCTCTGGGCCGAATTCTGCAAAACAATAACATTAACTACCATAGCTATGCCGATGATACTCAAATATATATGGCTCTCTAATACCTAGATGAATATGGACTTGGAATAACCGGCAGAGAGGGAATGCAGGCGGGAGGGGTGGCATGCAATGGTTAGGTAACTTAGAAAGATACTTTAGCAAGTTAAATTCAAGCAAACAAATAGGGAGGGGTGACTTGGTTTAATCCAGTTCATTACTCGATTTCAAGCGAACGAATAAGGAGGGGCGATTTGGTTTAGTAGGGAGGGGCGACTTGGTAAAAAAAGGAGGGGCAACTTGGTTTAGTAGGGAGGGGCGACTTGATAAAAAAGGGAGGGGCAACTTGGTTTAGTAGGGAGGGGCGACTTGGTTTAATAGGGAGGGGGGACTCCGTCATCTAGGCAGCTTTCTGTTTTTCGGTGAGGTCCAGGGGGGTGCGCTGGAAAGGTCATCCTCCCCCTCAAGATTTTGATATTTTTTTTAAGTCCATTATCCATCAATCCTTTTGGGAATCTTAAATTATTGACAGTTGAGCTTTCATATCGATGACATAGGATAGAATGTAGGAATATTATACAATGGGTCTCAGAAGTATGCGCCCTCTTGGATTTTTCTACATTTTGTGTTTCAACATGAAATCAAAATGGGCCTAAATGCATAAGCCTCTACGAGCTCATCTGGACATGGCCCATTTTTCGTTTTGGCATAATTACAAACTCCTTTAAGACCGTGGCTCACTGCAGTGATTGTAGACCTTCCAACCAGTTGGTGTTCATCTTCCCTCCAATCGCTAACTCACTTCCTGCTGTGTGTTCTTGACAAGCTGTGGCTAGAATCTAGATCTTGGACTTCTCCTGATCAGATCCATTTGGATTTCATGTTTTTTTTTTTTAAGTATCTACCTGTGGGCCCAATTGAATTGGCAGACTGGATGTCATTTCATGTGAATGGCATGATCCACTTAGCTAGCTGGACACAAACACTTAGGAGATTAGATGAATGCTTGGTTGGTGGGATCAAGGGAGATTAGTGATCACATGATTGGTGCTTTCTGATACAATGTTTCACTTCTCAAAGGACCTAATAAAATCTGAATAGAGTTTGCTTATGTGTGTATTTATGTTATGGTCCAATAAACTGGGGACCCTATTTTAGTATTTGGGCTGGATGGCCCACCAGAATAATAAATCTAATGTATCCGGTTGTCATTTCCTCTCCCCAGTGGCCATCCACTGAGAGGAGAAGCCCAGTGGCCAGGCAGTGAGGGGCTGTGGAGGAGCAAACTGGGACAACGTTCTGACCATTTTAATAAAACAACTGATCTCAATACAGTTTTCTGTTCCTGAATGTACAATATGTTAACAATAGATTATACCAAGTTTTGCAGACTAAGGATACCAGTCTTTCCTGGAAAAATGTAAGCTGTACAATATAAGTCTCATGAACTTATTGCAGCCCTACAGTACCACAAAACTGAATTGTTCTGCCACAATCAACAAAATAGTCATGGTGCAAAATGGCTGATATACAGAAATAATCCCACGGTGTCGCCTTGTCATTTGTCACATTGTGCGTCTGTTCGTTTCTCCCCTTGTTAGCAGCTGGCACTGATTGGCCTCTTCTAACCATTCATTAGCCTTGGTTTGTATATTTGGAGAGGAGAACACACAGCTCTTGAATCTGGGATAAAGAAGGCAGGTAAAACCCATCTGACCTCCCACACTCCAGGGTCTCTTCCGTCCTTGGCACACTCCCACTTTTTTTTCAATCTTCAACACTTGGAACTTATGCAGGAGGCCGAAGAATCGTAATGGCTCTTCTCCCTCCAATGACACAAAATACGGTCGTAACCATTTCTCCACCCTAGACTGCAGCTACAGGAACTTGGCGGTAAAGGCGACTGATCCTTGACAGGTCTTTTCAGACATTTGTTTTTGATATGAATGTAAGAGCCATTTTATTTTCTACGAAATACATTGTTGTCATGGTATAAATACACTGTTAAAGTGTAATGTGCTTTATCTGAGAGCGGTCGGCACCCAGGCAGTAGGCAGGTAGGTTGCTAATGTAGTATAAGATTATTTCTTTGACAGTTCTGGTTGCCTAGTGACAGGCGTGAGTCCCACTTCAGATGCTTCATTACTTTACTTTTACTGTGGTAATTCTGGTACCTTGGCAGTTCACTCCAGAGGATTTGTGTCTGCAACTGAAAAGCCGTCGTGTTACCGCAGATGTACAACTACGCCGGAACCGAAATGCCTCCGAGGTGCCACAGTCCATGTACCGTGGATATAAATAGTTTTTTCAATTGAATTGTTGACATTATAAGTCACATTAAAAGTGGAAAAAGTTCTTTGTCTCATTCTTTTACATCACAAAAACCTGGCATTTTAACGGAGGTTTAGACTTTTTATATCCACTGCACATACACGGCCTGCCGTGCTGCCGTTTGGACCCAGCTTTCATTTCTTGTCAAAGTGTGACTGGAACTAAAATTCTAGATCCACTCTGCCAGCAGTCCAGCCGATAAGTGGTTTGGTAATGCCATTCACTTAACATTTTTGTCAAACTCCTCTTGAACTAACACGCTATTACAAGTTGCTGATGCGCCCTCCAAGTGTGTGGACTGGGTTGCCCCAGAATGTCTTCACAACATGTTTACATACCCACGCTGCCAAGACAAACTCCTCCAAGTCTGTTTCAGACATTGGTTTTGGAGATAAAACAGTCCCAGGAGAGACTTAATGTGCTGGAGGGATCCCAAAGGATTTAAGTGCTTTTTCTGACTCTCCCTCGTATTTTGTGCTTCAACTCAGGACACACCCACCATGTGGCCTTTCTCATAACAGTAAAGACAGAATGGCAGATACGATAAACCAGTTTTCTGGGCAGATTACTTCTCTGGATTATTACTTGTGAATTTGTGCTTGGTTGCTTAAATTAGATAATCCTTGCAGATGAGTTTGTTGATAAATTTATCTCATGAATTAGAAATGTGTGCTCCGTGACAAAGCTGGCAACCTCTTTGTGGAGGCAACATTTTGAACTGCTTAAGTATTATAAACCAATACAGTAGAGCCACCACATGCTAGATGTAGGGCAAGGTAAATAGATTTTGTTTCCTATTAAATTATTTCAAGTTTGTTTAACTTAGATAAATGTTGCATAGTGTTGTGGTTTCCAGTGTATTTTCATTCAGAATGCATGTTGTTTTCAAATAGCTTAGTCCAAGAACTGGATTTTGCTGTAAACATCTAGTCATTCCTGTTAAGCTCATTTGCTTGGTCTCTACCGAAACAGACGAAATAGTTGTTTTTAGATTGTTTTCAAACAGCCTACCATAGTTACACCTGTACAATGATCTATTCTTTTTTCACAAGTTGCCTAAAATAAAAATGATACAGTTTGTACTTGGAGTAGAACCACTATTGATGATGATAAATAATAATAATCATCTGATTAATTATTGGTTAATCACTAAAAAGGTGCCATATGGTCGGGCTTTACGTGTGGACAGTCCTACATGTCCAATGTCGTCTCAAGTGTGGGAACAAATTAAATTAAAGCAAAAAAATTTAATAAAAATTTGCAAAGCAGACCTGGGCCGCCTGGAGTATGTGACGCATGATCACCAGAAAGGAACACTTAGGAGGCATTATGACGGCGGAACCGGGATCTACACAATGAGATCCATCTTAAACATTTGCGTCATTGTTTTCCAGAGTGGTCTTTTTCAGAGTTGCATTTTTGAAGTGGGAAATCATTCTTGTGTGGTCGAGTCGTGTATTAATGAGCATCAGCACCCCCTGGTGGGCTGTTTGGTCACGCAGTGTTTGTTTGCAGTTGCCTAAGATTCACTGATGAATCAGCCTTTAATGTCATAGTTGATCAATCCTGTGTATTACTTGAATTCCCACCAGAATGATAACTAGCAGTCGTTGAACCAAGGTTAAAAAGGCCAGTGAGATTGATCTAAAATGTTATCTCTTTCCGTGTCTGGCTTCCTGTGGTATTCAGTGTGTTGGTAGTGTGTAACGAAGCCCTGTCCAGAGCCATCTATTAAAGCCTGTGTCTCTGGCCCCATCCAGGCAGAGCAGATGGAGCGGCAGGTGATGATGTAATCCATGCAGTTGTCTATTTTCCTCCCTCTTGCTTTCTCTCGTACGCTTGCTTTCTCCTGCCCTAGCTCTGGCTCTCAATCTGTTTCTACACATCTTTTCTCTTTCTCTCACAGTCACATAGGCAAACAGAAGACAAACCACATCCAAACCATCTCCTGACTGTATTCTAGCCAGAATTTCTGAGGAGAAAGGGGGTGATACAGCACAGAAGGCTTGAATGTCCGCTCCATGTCTCCCTTTCTGAGGAGAAAGGGGGTGATACAGCACAGAAGGCTTGAATGTCCGCTCCATGTCTCCCTTTCTGAGGAGAAAGGGGGTGATACAGCACAGAAGGCTTGAATGTCCGCTCCATGTCTCCCTTTCTGAGGAGAAAAGACTTCACAAAGAGGAGAGATCTCACTTCACTGTACTTTGCTTGGTCTTTTTAAAAAGGTTTAGTTGCCCTCAGACTGAAGATGAGATTTCACCTGAAATCTTATGGTTTGAGACAGTGGTCGAGCTTAGCTTCTCTTAGCCTTCTCTCCCATGGGTGCGAACCCAACTTCCTGGTGTTAGACTGACTCCAGCCTTCGGAGACCCACCATTTTGTGCTCCTCTGTCAATCCTGTTCCCTCTACTGATGTGGCTGATTAGATGATTTACTGTAAATGCATACGCCTTTCTCTGTCCTCAACTCCTTCATACCATTCAGATTTGTTGTAGAGGGATTCATTGGCATGGAATACAGTTTACAGTGCCAAAGAAAGTGAGAGAATAAAAATATTACGTGGGAATAACTGTGCCCCTCCCTCTGTATCTAAATTCCTGGGATTCTTGTCTAATTGCCAGCGTCTCAGCCAGGCTCTTCTTGTCGGTTTGCCTGCTTCTCAGCCAGGCTCTTCTTGTCGGTTTGCCGGCGTCTCAGCCAGGCTCTTCTTGTTGGTTTGCCGGCGTCTCAGCCAGGCTCTTCTTGTCGGTTTGCCTGCTTCTCAGCCAGGCTCTTCTTGTCGGTTTGCCTGCTTCTCAGCCAGGCTCTTCTTGTCGGTTTGCCTGCTTCTCAGCCAGGAGAATCTTCTCTTGTCTCAATGGAACAGACTATTCTTTCCCTTTGTGAATCTTGCTGTTCTCTCCCCACCTCTACTCCTGTTTACACACGACATACACAATTCCTTTCTTCCTTGAAGGCGTTTTTGTTTTGTAATTCTGTTCTAGGCACTTTTTGAGACCTACATTTCTGTGACAGGCCAAGAGATGGCTATATTCAGAAGCCAAGGGTTCAGTCTCCTCTGTGGACTTCTGGCAAGCAAATCAAAGGCCTTGTCAGAATGTGTGCTGTGGAAGGGCCTTGAGATCGCTTCCCATCGGGTGAAACTTTATTCAGGTTTAGTTTTACATAGAACGCATGCAGGCCCATTGTGACAAAGTTGCTCTGGTCTACTGGGTAAGATTGACCTCACCTGTTGCTGGGAGAACACCAGAACCCTGACACCTGAAGTGCACCTGACACCCTGCGTAGGACTCTGTAGAGGTCAAAGGGCAACTGTTCCATTCTGTGGTCACGATCAAACCCTACGCACTCAGGCATACTCACCAGGCCAACAAACAATGAATCAAACCTAACATCTTCTGATGTTAATCTATGGATAACCAGATCAGTTGGGGCTAACCTAGATGGATGATTATATATAAAGAGCTTATGTTAGCCTTCAATAACCGCATTATGCAATTATAGCCGAATGCTTGAAGGGGCTGAAATGAAAGCAGCAATCCTGACGCGCCTGCTTTTATTGACCGCTGTCACTTCAGTTTTCACAGAGAACTGTGCATGACGTAGATTGATGCTGGCTGGCTGATTTTAAGGAAAGGTTTGCCGTTCTTTTATCAGATTATCTAGCCTAATCCTGGAATGTGGAGACAATTTATTTTTTGAACTTATTAAGTTTTGAGAGTTTCAGATTTTTTTTTTAAAGGAAGCCTCTTCTGGCTACCATGAAAGTGAACAAGGCAACAGATGTAGCATTCAGATTGATATGATGCATTCGGTTTTCCAAAACGGGAAGGCCAGGGTGTATTGATATAGGTCTCTGTATGTTCTCCGAAAACAAATTGTGCCCCGTACGCAACAAACTGAGATGCACTGTGTGTTCTGATACCTTTCTATCAGTACCGGCATTAACGTTTTCATGCATCAATGAGCCTTGGCCTCCCATGAATGACCCTGTCGCCGGTTCACCGCTTTTCTTTCCTTGGACCACTTTTGAGGTACTGACCACCACAGACCGGGAACACTTCACAAAGCCTGCAGTTTTGGAGATGCTCTGACCCAGTCATCAAGCCAATTTGGCCCTTGTCAGAGTCACTCAGATCCTTACACTTGCCCACTTTTCCTCCTTCTAACACATCAGCTTTGGGGACAGAATGTTCATTTGCTGCCTAATATATCCCACCCACTGACAGGTGCCAATGATAATGTCAGTGGTCATAATGTTATGGCTGATGGGTGTATCAGTGTTATTCACTTCACCTGTCAGTGGTCATAATGTTATGGCTGATGGGTGTATCAGTGTTATTCACTTCACCTGTCAGTGGTCATAATGTTATGGCTGATCGGTTCAAGTCATATTCCTATTCAAGACTCAATAGCTGTCATTTAAGTCCAAAGATGGATGTACTAATCCCAGGTTTTGTGTTCTAGAAAATACACATGCAGACTGTTTCTGTGGTTGTGTTGCGAAGTGTTGAATCTCAATATCTAATTATTTGAGCAAATATAGTGCTTATCTAGAATGAATAATTCTACTTTAAGTATTTCTGTCCAGCATTCTCCCTACACAGGGATGGATGGATGGTCAGTGCGGGAGATGGGATGAGTGAATACGATAACCAGGCGGTTTGGTTCACCGTGCAGACAATAACTTAATCAATCAGTTTTTCCGTTGAGTTCTGTTGAACCTGTTTCCAATGACAACGAAGACTTTGCTGAAAGACGTGAGTCTTATGGTGGTGTATTCCGACATTCGGGCCGAGCCTGGGATCTGTGCGGGGGCAGAATTCATTCATGTGATCATGGAGATGAAACGAGAGCGAGGTGGTGGCCGGTTCCACAAAGGTGGTGGTCGCATCCAAATGACGCCCTGTTTCCCTCACAGTGCGCCACCCTCACGGTGCGCCACCCTCACGGTGCGCCACCCTCACGGCGCGCCACCCTCACGGCGCGCCACCCTCACGGCGCGCCACCCTCACGGCGCGCCACCCTCACAGCGCGCCACCCTCACAGTGCGCCACCCTTGTTCCCAGGGCACAGGACAGAAGGAGCGTGTAGAGAACGGGGTGCCATTTGGGAAATATTCCGCTTATATACACGTTATTTGGAGTGATGTCTACCTCCCACTTCGGTTCTGTGTTTGGACTGGAGTGGACGTGTGTGTCCCGTGGACGTGCGCGCGGCCCCTAGAAGCGTGTTGTTGTGACACATTGCGAGGCACTCGGTGTCCCTGGGTCATCAACAGGGTCCTTTTTATAGTTCCGGAGATTCAGACGCGGTCACACACTCACCCGTGTTTCTAATGTTAGAACGGAGGGGTGGGGGGGGGGATTTCGGTGGTGGTGAAACCGATATTCTCACACTAACACACATGTGAGGACACACACTACCCATGAATCCAACTGAATCATGTTACTGTAGGAAAGAGAAATCCCTGTCTGTGTAGGAGCCTGGGAACAGTGGAACATGACATCACAGCTCTGTGGTAAGTGAAAGATAAGCACCACTTTGTCTTTGTTCATTAGTGGGAATGTGGGCCATTGTGGCTTGAACGGGGCCCGGCTTTCAGAACCTCTTTGGTTCTTCTGCCATAGTAGCTTGGCTAAAGCACTTGGCTAAAGTACACAGTGTAAAACGGGCCTATTTGGCGGCGGGGGGGGGGGTGGTGGTATATTATAGCCATGGTGCCTGGAGACTCTGTGTAGAAGTCTCTCCCTCTGTCTGTATTTGTCTCATGCACTCACTATAACAACAGCATAAAACGTTAGCGGGTCCATCTCTCATTTTGTGGGAGTCAGCCATGTGCTGCTGATACTCAGCTCTCTGGGTGGGTAGCCTGTTTCTGTCAGAGTGGTCATTGAGACCTTGAATAATGGTCTCAAATTGGGGGAAATTACACCTTCCTGTACAGGATGCCAGGTTTCCTTGAGTCTGCCGTTCTCGGCTGTGCTCACTAAGTCTTTTCTTTGTCAAGCTTTTTCCTAGGTTTTAATCAGGAAACCAGTTTGCCATGGCATAATGTCAGTTTTGGCCTGTATTGCTCGGCACTTTGCTTGTTTGTTTTCCATTATGTAGTGTATTTTGTATTCACTGTGTTAGTCAAACTGGTTTGTGAATTCCAGCCCCAGTTGAATAAAGGGACCGTGCAACTGTGCATGTGGTGTACTGAGAGAGGCTTTTCTGAACAGTTCGACTCTTCACGTAGAGTGGTGATGTCACTCAGCCTGCCTTTCTGTCTGTCCGTTGCCTAGCAGCGTGAGGAGTGCCTTCGACAGGCTCTTGAGTGTTTACAGTTAACGAGCTGCAGAGGAGGCTGTAGAAAATATGGGCTCCACACTTGAAACTGTTCGCTGTTCACAATCAGCAGGTGACGTGTTGTTTTTATGACCCCAGTATTGTCTTCAGACATGCAACCTGGAGTTAGTGTTTATTATGTTTAAGAACAAGATTGCGCATTCATTTGCTTTTTGACAAGATGCTTTTATAAAGAGTTTGACTTAAATAATTGATTGCGAACTATTTAAAGGGCAAGCCTTTGTTGTGTTTCCACTTGCTTGCCACGGTTCTGGTGTTGTTTTCCGTCCGTCTGACCACACGGCCCTTTCGCGTTCCAGGTTGCCCGTGCCAGATGTGATGACGTCCACCCCATCAGCACGGTACCACCCCACATGGGACCTGTCCCTGGACCCGCTGATGTCCTGCAAGCTGTGCCTGGGGGAGTTCCCCCTGGAGCAGATGACCACCATCAGCCAATGCCAGTGTGTCTTCTGCAGCCTGGTCAGTAGAAACACCCGTCACATCTGACTTGGACCTGGACATTGTTTCACTGTTTTATGTTTTTCCCTTCATTGAGCAGAATCGTAATCTAAAGCGGCGTACAGTAGCATAACTTTGTTTTTGTACTAGTTTGCTGTGGGAATCAACACAAAATGCTAACCAAGCACAGCCCTAACCCTCTATTTACTCAGGGACAGAGCGACATGCATAAGTAATCTTAGATCTCTATTTTTAAGAATAGGGGAAAGAAAATCTTTCTGACTGCTTAAACTAGAATTGTTTGCCAACTTGTCATTTTCCTAATTTGGGTGGACTGTCCCTTTAACTTCTCCCTTGCAGTGCCTGAAGCAGTATGTAGAACTTTTGATCAAAGAGGGCCTTGAAACTGCTATTAGCTGTCCAGACTCTGCATGCCCGAAACAAGGTCACCTGCTGGAGAACGAGGTACGTCGGTCCTGTCATGCTTCCCATGAGCTCCCGGTGCCAAGCCTGACACCTGATTCCCTATGTAGGGCCTTACTTGGGACCAGAACCAAAATCGGGAATCTGATGTTACTCAGGAAGCTGCTGCTGGGCAAATGTGGCTTTTTGACTGCATGTTTTTATGAAAAACCTATTTTGTACAATTCCACCTTGTACACGATAAGTGACAGAAGAACACATTCTCATGTAAAATGTAAAAACATAATACAATATGAAAACATAGCAGCACTTTAAAAAAAATTTAAATGTAGGAGTGCCTTGTAAAGAAACAAGTGCTTCTGTGGTTCAACGTTAATAAGACCAGAGGTCCGTCCGCCTTTTCACCAAACCAAATGCCATGACGAGTCTTAACACTGTCCCCAGTCGAAGGGCGAATCCCGCCCTAGCCCTCCGGTTGTTCTGCACAGGCCACATTGTGAGTCCTTGCGTTTCCCTGTGTTGCAGATTGAATGCATGGTGTCAGTGGAGACGATGCAGAGGTACAGGAGGCAGCAGTTTGAGAGAGGTGAGTAAATGGTCAGCTCCGACCAACGCCTCTTCAGGGAGTGAGGCGCTGCGAATGCGTCGATGCAGCGCCAGTAAGCATTAGGTCGGTCAACAGTTCAAATCCTAAATCTTCTGATTTGCCCTTGCACGTGGCGATTGACCCGAAATGGGATGTTCAATTGTAGGGTAGAGGCTGATGCTTGGCTGTACAACACCATTTTAAACAGCGATTTCTGCAACGATTTGGGATCAACAACACATTTCTAGGATTCCCAGTAAATCCTTTGACCAAGATGTCAGGGCTTACATAATATAAGCATTTTAAATTGTTTTACATTTTAGTCATTTAGCTGACGCTGTTATCCAGAGAGATTTACAGTCCAGACATTTCAAAAGGGCTGGGTGGAACAACCGCACTGTAGTAGTAGGTGCATTCTAATCAATGAATTAGTTATCAGCTAAGGTCAAAGGTCAGTGCTGGAAAGAAGACCATAGAAATAATAAACAAAAACATAAGGTTAACAAAAGACAACAGACGGGTTGTGGCGGTGGGACTATTTCAAGTACTCTATGAAAATGTGAGTTTTAGAATCTTTTTAAAAGGTGGGCAGAGACTCTGCAATCCTAGCCTCCAAGGAAGGCTGGTTCCTGCATTGAGGTGCCAGAACGGGGAAGAGTTTTGGCAGCGTGGATGGGGATCGACCCCAAAGGGATAGGACGGTGATGAACCCAGAAATGGCGGAGCAACCAAAAGACATTAAATAATCAGTCTAGCCCTCTGCCAATCCGGATCTTAGGTCCAGATGTTTTCGCTGACATAACAAATGAGTCCTTTCTTGTGTAGCGATTGGGGTAATACCAGGACAGTAGAAAAGCAAGCCCACTTGTCACAGCCTTCTAGATTGCAGGATAATTCCGATCACAGACTTCAGGATGGCAAGATTATACTGGTTGGAGTTCAAGATGGCCCCTGAGAATTTTAAGGTTCTTGTTGTGATTTAACCTATTCCTGGCTTTAGAAGTAAACAATGGACAGGTATCAACCCTGACCTCTGCACCTTGATCCCTGACAATGACCATAAATGGCACAAGCTGTATACTACAAACTGATTCAACTTACAAAAAACAAGAAATAATATTTTTCTAACCGAAATGCAACAGAGAGAATTTCACGTTGAATTCGGATTCATTGAAAACTTACATGAACTACTGTTTATACTACTTTATATACTACTGTTCTAATTATTTTAGAGAGAAGACACTGCAGGACTGGGAGCATTTGCTCTCCATCTTAACTAATCCTATTCAGTTGAATTATTATTATTATTTTTTACATTTATTTATAAAGCCCTTTTTACAACAGCAGTTGTCACAAAGTGCTTTACAGAGACACCCAGCCTTAAACCCCAAGGAGCAAACAACAGTAGTGTTTGATTTCAGCGGCTATGAAAAACTCCCTAAGAAGGCCGAATTTTAGGAAGAAACCTAGAGAGGACCCAGGCTCAGAGGGGTGACCAGTCCTCTTCTGGATGTGCCGGGTGAGATATTAAGAGTCCAATTGGAATAATTTATACATTTCTCTGGGCTAAATCCAGAGTCTATTTGATTCTAGACTAGGTCAAAAGTATGACCAGATGGACAAGGACAGGGACAGCAACGGGCCCCCCAAACCAGGTGCTCCGCAGGTGTGGACCAGGACCTCATCTCCTCCTAAAACTTCAAGCTTGAGGAGACTGAGAAAAGTTAGAAAGTGCATTCCTCATATCCCCCAGCACAATATAGCAGCGTGTAACACCTTGGAACTGAGACGGGGGGGTCCGGCAACACTGTGGCCCTACCCAGGGGAGGCCCCGGACAGGGCCCAACAGGCAGGAAATCAATCCACCCAATTCATTGGATTTGTGTTGGTTTTAATTGGCAACATCTTCAGAAAAACCATCCCAATACATCATGAATAATGACGGACGGACACTTTCTAATGTTATTGAAAACACCCAGTCACACACCAGCCTCGTTCATCCAGCAGAGGGTTTCTTTTTATTTATTTTTTACTCGTGACCACAAGACAAATTCAAGAAACTTGGCATAATTGTGATCTGAGTGAGATCAAACCGGGGCAATTTGTTATATTATGTGACGGAAAAGCTTCTAGATGCTAAAGATGGAAAACTGAGAAGAGCTTCAGTAGGAGCCTTCAACTCGGTGTTTCATTTCCACCCGTTCCCCCAATCATAGAAATAGAATAACTACTACAGGATTCCCTACTTAAATCACTGCTTCGTGATTGGTGGACCAGTATACTGTATATTTGTATTGTAGCATTGTCCATATATCAGAAACAGACACGTCAGACTGAAACACGCAGGCCACCCGTTCACGTCAGGCTGAAACACACGCAGGCCACCCGTTCACGTCAGACTGAAACACACGCAGGCCACCCGTTCACGTCAGACTGAAACACACGCAGGCCACCCGTTCACGTCAGACTGAAACACACGCAGGCCACCCGTTCACGTCAGACTGAAACACACGCAGGCCACCCGTTCACGTCAGACTGAAACACGCGGGCCACCCGTTCACGTCAGACTGAAACACACGCAGGCCACCCGTTCACGTCAGACTGAAACACACGGCCCACCTGATCACAGCTGTCCCAACTGCTCCCCTGTCCTTGTGTGTTCCGCAGAGGTGCTGCTCGACCCATGCCGGACCTGGTGCCCGTCTTCGTCCTGCCAGGCCGTGTGCCAGCTGAAGGAGGCGGAGGTGGCTCTGCCACAGCTTGTTCAGTGCTCTGTGTGCCGGCTGGAGTTCTGCTCGGCCTGCCGGTCCGGTTGGCATAAAGGACAGGCCTGCCAGGACAACATGCCCATTATCACCTTCCTCCCTGGGGAGACCAGGTAGCGTGAAACATGAATACTAATCATAATATCACTATTTCTACTGTTACTACAGCTACCACTAAGATTCTGGGCAACTCAGCGCGGGCAGAACAGGGCGACTCAGCACGGGCAGAACAGGGCGACTCAGCGCGGGCAGAACAGGGCGTCTCAGCGCGGGCAGAACAGGGCGTCTCAGCGCGGGCAGAACAGGGCGTCTCAGCGCGGGCAGAACAGGGCGTCTCAGCGCGGGCAGAACAGGGCGTCTCAGCGCGGGCAGAACAGGGCGACTCAGCGCGGGCAGAACAGGGCGACTCAGCGCGGGCAGAACAGGGCGACTTCATAAACCGGGGGTGGACTGTCAATTTGGCATTTTGGGCAGTATGTTATCTGCTGCCCTGTCTGTTTTCTGACACGGTTTGTCTCTTGCCTTTTCAGTTCCTTCTACAAGAACGATGAGGAAGACGACGATGCGCCCATCAAGCGCTGTCCGAAGTGTAAGGTGTACATTGAGCGGGACGAAGGCTGTGCCCAGATGATGTGTAAGAACTGCAAACACGCCTTCTGCTGGTACTGCCTGGAGTCTCTGGACGTGAGTAGAAAACACACACACACACAGGGAGGTGTATAGCTTATCAGTCAAAGCAGCAGGTTACCAGTTCAAATCCCTAAACCAAATCTGTTGAAATGCATTGATCCGTGCGCTCACTCCCCGGTTCCATCAACACTGCTTTATCTCCGGCTTTGAACTCAGTCTTTGAGACCCAGCCACATGAAACCAGGCCTACAGGAGAACGTCCAGTTCCCTACACCTCCCTGAAGCAAGGACAGAACAATGCTGTGGTTTTCTTATGATCTGTGTGGAATCTGCATACTGTGGTTAACAGCTGAGCTTAATGAAACGCCATGCCCAACACCAATGAATAACAACTCACACAGAAAGTAATAGATAAAGCCCATTACCATTCTGACTAATAGTCATTTTTATGTAGAGTTACTTGTGATTCTGGCAAGTGTGTACCCTTTTAGCCCTGACACTGGTTATTCCTCTTCCTCTAGGATGACTTTCTTCTGATCCACTATGACAAAGGACCGTGCAGAAACAAACTGGGGCACTCCAGAGCTTCTGTCATCTGGCACCGGACACAGGTACTATATTACATAAAAAAGCGTTTCTAGTCTTAGGCATAACATCATAAAAATAGCCAGATCCTTTATTTTGTCTGGAAACTGCCTCCCCAGCTTCCTTACCAGCTCCAGGTCCTCTGTGTAGCTAGGGGAGGAGCCCCAGGTCCTCTGTGTAGCTAGGGGAGGAGCCCCAGGTCCTCTGTGTAGCTAGGGGAGGAGCCCCAGGTCCTCTGTGTAGCTAGGGGAGGAGCCCCAGGTCCTCTGTGTAGCTAGGGGAGGAGCCCCAGGTCCTCTGTGTAGCTAGGGGAGGAGCCCCAGGTCCTCTGTGTAGCTAGGGGAGGAGCCCCAGGTCCTCTGTGTAGCTAGGGGAGGAGCCCCAGGTCCTCTGTGTAGCTAGGGGAGGAGCCCCAGGTCCTCTGTGTAGCTAGGGGAGGATCAATTCAGTGAACACTACCAATACAATTTGGATTGTAATGGCATGATTCCTGATGATTGAAAGTAACTGAAACCAAGTGAAATATATGTAATGGTCAAAGAGGAAAAGGCTATGATGTCACTTTATGGATGCCCTCCCCATCTGTCACATTGTAGATTTACTTTTGAGGGAGTACTGCCCCCTTGTGGAAATTATGTACAACTGCTAATGCAAATGTCAGATTTTCTTCATGCATGTTGTCTGTGCATAACTGAACTGTCTGTTGATCACTGGTGGTGTTATGTTGTCTAGGTTAAAACAAGCACCTGATGAATCCCGTTACAACTTGTCATATAAGGGGCTTGGTTAAATGTTAAAATGGGTTCAGAGTAAAAGCACTCATCCAACTCTCTCTCCTCTTCAGGTGGTGGGGATCTTCGCTGGCTTCGGCCTGCTCCTGCTGGTGGCCTCTCCCTTCCTGCTCCTGGCCACGCCTTTTGTCCTGTGCTGCAAATGTAAATGTAGCAAAGGGGAAGATGATGACCCCCTGCCCACCTAACCAGCGCCGGCATGGGCACAGATTTACGCCAGCGCCCCTAACAGACAGGGGCACCGGGCCTGTTGGTTGGTGGTTGGTCGGTCATCCACTCATGATGCATTTGTCCCACCCACTCGTCCATGGGGCCGTCTGATTGGCCATCAGGGCGGAGCAGTACAGGCGGATGAGGAGCACTGACTTTAGGCCCGGCCGGCACGTTTTGGTCTGAAGGGCTCAAACTCTCTGGGACTGTTTTGGTGAGATGAGACCGGACGTGGCGCCAGTTGCGTTGGGCCGGGTTTGGGTCGCAGGAAGGGGGAGTTGTTTTGGGTCAGTGGTTTTCTCTCTGTCTGGTTTAAGGTTAGGGGTATTTTGTCTTGTACTGCTGTCTGGGCACTTGTCTGGGGGGACTACTGATATGATTTGGTGGATGCAGACTTGGCTGTTAGCCGTCATTTAGGGAAATGGCTCCTCCAGGTCTAGTTTGGTTGGTGGTTATTGAAGCACCACCCCTTTTCCCTTCCCTCAAGCTTCAGGTTCCTCTACAAGTCTGGGTTTCAAATAATTAACAAAGGGTTATAATACTTAAAACGTTTAAGTTGGCCTGTTTAACATTTTAGGACTGTTGTATGGGTTAATTAAGTTTAATGTCAAAATGGCAGTGTTATACTATTTTAAACATATCTTTCTAGTATTCGAAAACACAAAACAAATATAAAGGAATTTGACAGAGAGTTTGTCACATGTTGTTCAGCGTATTTTACAGGTAGCATGTCTACAATATTGTTGAATATACTCTGTCAACCCTAACCCGATTAATAATTTACAGCTTATTCTCCAGAGGAAATTTTCTGATTTTGCAAACCCTCTTCATTTTCATTTGAATCTTAAACTGGATGAATTTTATTTTTACCGCAAGAGATCTCCCTATTTCTATGAACACAGTTCAATAAATGGCATTCAGAAAGCCTAGATGTAGCAAGCAGGTTTGGGGTCAATTTCACTTGAATTCAATGAATTCAACAAGTAAATTTGAAATTCCTAATTTCTCATTCCTCATGATTCTTTATAAAAAAAATTAAAAAAAATAAAACATCTGGATTTCAATTTATATCCTGGATTCACAGAATTAAAAAAGATTTGGCCCCGTAGCAAGATTTAATCTTTGACAAAAAACATTCAACCTTTTAACCCCAAATAAATTAACTTCAACCTATGCCAATTATCTTTATTATCGGTGAAAAACTTTAGCCCTTTATTAGCTCAACTCTTATTTAACTTGAGTTGCTGTTGCCAAGTTGCCGTACAATGCCTTTTAACCCTTCCCTTATGTGCTGGGTCAAGTTCACCTGGGAACTGAATTTGAAATTGAATAGATAAATGCTAGTTTAAGTGATTGGTTTTGTCGTGACGGTTCAACTAGTCTCCAAGGTACACGTCTTCCTATTTTACGCCCAATTTGACCTTTTGATATTCGTCTGTGTATCATTTTGTCTCACAGAAATGGCTTTCTACACATTAATGGTTCAAACAGCCTGATCTCACAAGATGTCTAATTTCCCTATAGTGCTTAGAGGCCAATTTGGCCTTTTACCTTTGAACCCTAAATCTCGAATGGTCTGACTCAAACTACTTCCTGGAATGAGATGGTGAGACCACTGTGATAACCAGGATGTTTTACCATGACACTCGGCCTGAGCAAGGTTGACATGTTATAATCACTGACAATGTGATGGAATTATGACCATTGACATGCAGAGTTCAGTTTATCAAGCCGGAGAAAAGAGCTTCTGAAATGTTGCTCCGCTACATATCAATAAGGGAGACTGTATTTCCTGTTTACTGACCTGGGTGAAATTGACCCAGAGTATAAACAGTATATAACCAAATTCAACATAAGGGAAGGGGGGGGTACATTTACTTCAAAATATGAGGGTGATTTTCTTTTTTTTCTTCTCATTTTTACAAAAATGTTCTTCTTGGTTTTGTACACTTCCAAATGCATTGTTATAACTGCTGTTGTTGTATTGCTTCCACCTTGTTATTCAAGTTTGTATTCTGTGTCTGTAAACACCTGTGATTTTTAGGAAGTTATAACCTTTTACCTGGGCTCAGTTGCTGCAACACAGGTGGAAAGTTGGTGGAAGAGGTTAATGCTCTTGTATTTTCACCATATCATTTTTATTTGGAAATGTACTGCTTTAATTTTTCGGTAAATTTCATGGTAATGTTTCAAACTCCAAATATGGGCCCAACACTTCCTGGCCCAGTTTTAAAGCAGCAATTGGGTCAGTACAGCTTTGCTGAATTATCAGAGCAGTGAGTAGGTGTGTGTTTGTGTATGTGGGGAATAGGCTAATAGGCTTATCAAATAGTTGGACACATTTTTTAGAGCCAAACTGATCCCTTGATCAGACCTACCTGTACTGGCATTTTGTATTAAGGGGTTTTTGTGTTTAAAAAAAATATATTATATTGCACTCGTAAAGTGTTCAGTTTAAAACGGATTCCCTAGCAACAACTGTTACTGTAGCATTTATGTACATTAGTTCTCTGTTTAGTTCCCATCTAGAGGTTTACATCTTGCCCATTGGTTTGAAATGCCGCCTATATTGTGAATAAAAGCAAAGTGAGTTAAATGTGACAAGCCGTTGATGGGTCAGATGCACTGACAGAAGGACCTTTCTAGAAAATGTGTCCATTGACAGATAATTGCTCTTTTGACCAATTTCATCAGCCCTTAAAAAGATCTAATCCCAAAATCATCTTATTTTTACTTGGCATTCATAATTTAGCAGAACAGAGTATTTTCTGATCTATTTGTGTGGGGGGGTGGGGGTGGCCTGAATCAGGCACGGGGGAAGCCTCTGGCACCGCCGTCCCGGCCCATGCATGGTCTGGCACGGCACAGCCACGACCAGGTGGGCAGATGCCTTCCACGGCAACAGTTCATCGCCGAACCTAATCAGTCAGTTTGCCTCTCCCGCGACCACCATGGCCAGATGTCCAGGCTGCACTCCCTGGAAAGAAGGTGGCCGTGCAATGCTCACCCACGGGGAACCACGCAACCAAAACCTACCATCAGAGGTCAGATGTTGAAGTGAAACGGATGGCGTGATCACAGCATCTTGATTTCAATCTCTGGACTGGAACAGTGAGACCAGATGACAGGAGGGAGTAAGAGGCTGAGCTAATGTTTCTACGCATCAGTAGGGTTAGCGTTAGATAAAAATAAATACATGAATAAACCTAACCTTACAGAACAGCTCTCTCCATCGGTATGGGGGAACCCACAACTTTCATATATAAAGACCCTGCAACACCACTGCTATGAGATTGAATGATTCTATTCCGGCTTAACCTTCACAGCTGCAAAGGGCCAGAGGAGAGGTAGTCCAACCAGGTGTGTGATTGTCATAGACTCTGACATGTATGTTAGAGGTGGGTGACTGTGTGGTGGTGGTGGTGGTGGGGGGGGGGGGCTAAGTGAACAGGGGATCAAAGCACAGCATTTTATCTCCACTACAGAGCCCTGCGATGCATTTTGTATTCTGCCAATCTGTTGATGCAGCCGCATTACAGAACCTGAGAACTGTGCACGAAACGAGCACTGCGGCGTGCGTGTCAGTGAGTCACAACGTGACAAACTATACGCGCAACGATGAAGCGTTACAGGTGAAAAGGTCGTTTTCCAACGAGCTGACACACAGCAGATCCAGAGGGAGCACCCTCGACCGGTGACACGGAGTCCAATCCCAAACTGGGCCACCTTGTCCTTTGAACTGCACTCCCTCCGGGACACTCAAGGGCCGCAGATTGAATCGAGCCAGCGCAGCACTCAAACCAAAGGCAAGACTGAGAATTGACGTGGATGTTGTTCTCCAAGGGCGCCAGACTCGGGATGTGCGGTAGAGATGTTGTACTGGTCATTGGTGTTCAGTAGTTTGATTGAAAGCCCTATTCATACCAAGAACCAAAGCCCTATTCATCCTACAATCACAGTAAACGAGATACAGTTTCTGCGTTGCAAAATTGTGTTCCCGTGTTTCGTTCATAAAGGGGGCACACTGAAAATACACCTTGATGCCCAGAGACATTCAAACCCTCCTCATCAAGTGGGTCTTCATGCAAACGTTTTGGGGGAAATAAATGATAAACAAAAATAAATATTTGGAGCAACTAAACAGCATTTAATGTCGCATGACCCCATTCATACCTCCATGGGGCGGGGCGGGGCGGGGCAGGCAGTAGCCGTGCTGCCGGTCTGGGCTGGCGTGGTCAGCGGTGTTTCCGGTTGGCTGGACTGAGGCGGTGTAGAGACGGCCTGGCCCAGAGGCTCCGGCAACAGGTGCCAGTCCTTCTGTCAGAACCCCGACCTCGCTCTCCTCAGAGGCCCGGTGAACGGCACCACTTCCCTCTGCCTCCCCTCCGCCCCCTCCGTCAAGTCTCCCCCTGCCTCCCCCAGCTACCCACAGTCTCCCCCAGTCGCCCCCCTGGCAGATGGCACCAGGCTGAGGGCGCTTCCCTTACCCATAATTACCAGCCAGGCTCCAGATGGAGCCATGCAGCCTCACTGGTCCCTTCATCCGCCAGCCTCTCCTCCTCATCCGCCATCGTCTCCTCTTCATCCGCCATCGTCTCCTCTTCATTCGAACTACTGTGGCCATCTAGGCTTCAGCTGGCGGTCGTTGTGAAGCCGTCGACAGAAAGCGGTGTGGATGTATCACACCCACCGAGTCATTTTTTTTCGGGGATCTTCATCCAGCACCTCCCTTCGCTCTCTGAAATGGAAAATGTTTTATATGTGTTTCCATGTCTACACGAACAGCAGCTGACATGAAAGAGTTTAGTTCCTGAGTTCAGTCCAGCTGTCTCTCTGTCTGAATGCCGTGCAGGTTGCTGTCTGGTACCAGCGTGGCATTGCCAGATGGAGACTCAAGGGAGACTCAGAAGAGAGGGAGAGAGATGCGCTTCTCATCTAATTTCTGTCGCTGTCTGCATCATAGTAGCAGAGCTGCACATAGCACAGACACACTAAAGAGTTATGTATCAAAGACAAAACACCCTCCCACACCCCGCCAATCTGTCAGGGAAAAAGTAGTACAGTATTGTATTAATTAAAAGTTTCAATAAAACGATTTTTATTTAAACTTATAAATGAGTGAACACTCATTTGATATGTGTCAAAATACATTTGTCACAGATGCGTTTAATTTGCGTTCAATACTTTGAGAAACGGCGACAGGACTGTTCTTTTTCAGTTAGGTGAAGGGGTGGTAGAGGTGACCTTGATACCGTTGCAGCCTGATTTGGCCCGGCTGGCAAGGCTGAGCGACTGGCCCGGCTGCTGCAGAAGCAGGAGGGTTGTACCCGTGGGGAATGGCGGACAGATGCTGTCTCTCTCTCCCCGTGGGTGAGGCGCACTGTGGAGAATCTGGCCTAAGCAGCTGCCGCCCTAATGATGAGCCCCGCGTCTCCTCCGCGACCTACACTACATTACAATGCACTACACTAAATTGCATGACACAAAATTACATCACAATGCACCAAACTACATCACAGTAAACAATACCAAGGCTGTACAGTGCGACACTATCGCGTAGGCGACCAAAAATGTATGTGCGCGGAAAAGTAGGTTTTCGCACGTGCCTGTTGAACAATAGTTTTACCCCAATAAACCAACGTGGTTGTAGTGTTTCGGATATTTAAATTAATAGTTAATCACACAAATAAC
Organism: Esox lucius; assembly: GCF_011004845.1. Classification (NCBI taxonomy): domain Eukaryota; kingdom Metazoa; phylum Chordata; class Actinopteri; order Esociformes; family Esocidae; genus Esox; species Esox lucius. The sequence continues at coordinate 34,017,187 of NC_047582.1, forward strand.
TGTCATACCATAACGCACCGTGTAAATCAGCGAGCAAACTGTAGACAAGCTTACTCCAATGCTGGAACTACTGAAGTGAGATGAACGCAATTCTACGTTTTTTTTTAATTAAGAGCATTAGCAGCGAATCGCGCGCGGTCGAAACAATTCAAGCTCTTATTTGCTGTTTCGAGCGCTTCATTTACACCCTCCCAGCTGCGGTAACGTCATTAGCTCGCGAAACGGTTCTGAATTAAATGCAGTTGCTTTATCGCGACAAAATCACAATAAAAATCACACAGGTATCAGATACTGTGATCAAAACCTATCACGATATCTGGCTAATGTATGATCAGTATGTATCTTGCACTGTCTGTAGTTAACGAATTTAGATACTTTTCAACTGATGAGTCAGCGTGCAATCCGTAAACTTAAACTCAAAGGAGCAGTAAGATGCTACATCGTCAACGTAAACAGTTATGACACAATCTGGATCCATTTGTTATTTGCAGAGATGGAACAAGTATTCAACTGGGTTCGGCTGTGTTCACCACTTTAGGGAAGTATATAATTACGATCTAAGTAACCAGGTTTAAAGGGAGTTCAAAACAAACCAGTGATCAATTAAATAAAAAGGAAGAGTGCCCAATGTCACTGGTTATTTGTGAATTCTGTTTCTCTGGTAATTTTGCTCTAACTTAGGAATTTCCCAAGTCTGCTGAACATTGCTGTGTACTTTTACTTTGTTCTTTTTCCTCCCCTGGTTTTTCGTTTAAATAGCAGTAGTAGGCTATGTGTATCAAAGATCAGACTCTTTGGCTGCAAGCCCAATCAGGGGCCAGATTCGGTATTCAAGGACATTTTCACTATATAAATATCATATGCCTCGCCTACATTTTACATTGTGATTGAATCATTGAAATGGGCTGCTTTTCGTTTTTTCTTTGAGCATTTGTTATATTAGTTGATGAGAATCCTTAAACAATAAAACTGAAACTGTAATTTATACCCAGGTTGACAGAAAAAACATTACTTTCTCCTCTAAGATACCCTGGGAAAGGTCTCAGTGGAGAGAAGAATGAGCATGTTTGAAAGCATAAAATATGCTTCACGACATGCTAAACATTTTTAAAACTAGCTCTCATACTCAAAAAAGTTGGAGACCCCTGTAAAAAATGTTCAGCCTCGCTGTCATTGTCCATAATTGTTTATTGTCAACACAGAGACAAAACTGTACCTATACAACTGAATTGTGCTCATAAATGTATCTCTGTGCCCTTAGATATTTTTCAGCTTAGTAGCACATGTGGACATTTCACTGTTTCACCATTTGATATGTTAAATTTGTATTATTTTCTATTGAATGTAGGGTTTAAATGATTTGCACATCATTGCATTCTGTTTTTCTTTATATTTTACACAGCGTCCCAACTTCTTTTGCAACAGGGTTGTACATCACACTGGACTACAACACACTTCGTTACATTACACTATATTACATTACACTACATCACAGTAGACCACATCACAGTAGAACGCATCACACGATACTAAATCAAACTACACTACATTACCCTACACTCAATCACAATACACTCCTTCACTAAATGAGACTAACACCATTCTAATTCCCATGGGGAAGATTGACAGCAAGCTTATTGTCGCACTGTTTGTTACGCTTCAGTACACTATAGTATACAACTTTATTGTAATGGTTGTCCAGGTTCCATGGATTAATTTTGAATTAGTTTATTGTAATGGTTGTCCAGGTTCCATGGATGAATTTTGAATTGTTTTATTGTAATGGTTGTCCGGGTTCCGTGGATCAATTTTGAATTAGATTATTGTAATGGTTGTCCGGGTTCCGTGGATGAATTTTGAATTATTTTATTGTAATGGTTGTCCGGGTTCCGTGGATGAATTTTGAATTAGTTTATTGTAATTGTTGTCCGGGTTCCGTGGATGAATTCTGAATTATTTTATTGTAATGGTTGTCCGGGTTCCGTGGATGGAGGCTTCCATATCTTTTTTACCTACTGCTAAAATGTCTTACTGAAAAGGCTTGTGCAGCTGCTGTGCCTAAATGTCATATTTTGGATAGCCGCGCTTGTGAACAAAAGTTCAAACTAGCCACGTCCTGCAGTAGCATTGCGCCTGGGAAGCATTTGCAACCCTGCAAGGGCTCTTTGATCGCTCCCAGTCAGACCCTTTTATGGCTACAAACCTGCCTCATAGAGAAACTAATGGAAAATGATTTTCCTGGAACTAATTTGCATGACAACTCACCTCAACCACTACTACCACTTCTACTATTATTACTACAGTTACTACCACTACTACTATTACTATGAATGCTACTACTATTACTACAGTTACTACCACTACTACTATTACCATTACTACTACCACTATTACAAATACCACTATTATTACTACTACCACTGTTACTACTGCTATTACTACTACCACTTCTACTACTACTACCACTGCTACTGCTATTACTACTACTACTATTACAGTACTACTACTACCACCACTACTACTGATATTACTACTACTATTATTACTGCTACTAATACTACTGCCACTCCTATTACTACAACTACAGCCACTACTACAACAATGAATAATAATACTGTACAGTTTAAGAATGCTGCTTTTGATTCCAATGGTTTTGTCATTTTGACCACTGGTCTACAGTATACGGTAATACTGTACATCTCATTTAACTACATTACAATAGTCCACTGCATTACTGCTCTACTGTCCAGCGCAGGAACCAACAATTGGGTTCATGTGAAAACTTGTGACAGGATCCAATACACTATGTTCATTTAACCATGGATGAAGATGATTTTTCACGCCCGTGAATGAGAAGAAATAATTTGTCAGTTATTGTCTATGTGTGTCTTTAAAATGTGCTAGTTGGTGTGCATGGGTCTTTACAATGTGTCAGTTGGCGTGTGTCTGTGTGTCTGTAAAATGTGCTAGTTAGTGTGCATGGGCCTTTACAATGTGTCAGTTGGCGTGTGTCTGTGTGTCTTTAAAATGTGCTAGTTAGTGTGCATGGGCCTTTACAATGTGTCAGTTGGCGTGTGTCTGTGTGTCTTTAAATTGTGCTAGTTAGTGTGCATGGGTCTTTACAATGTGTCAGTTGGCGTGTGTCTGTGTGTCTGTAAAATGTGCTAGTTAGTGTGCATGGGTCTTTACAATGTGTCAGTTGGCGTGTGTCTGTGTGTCTTTAAAATGTGCTAGTTAGTGTGCATGGGCCTTTACAATGTGTCAGTTGGCGTGTGTCTGTGTGTCTTTAAATTGTGCTAGTTAGTGTGCATGGGTCTTTACAATGTGTCAGTTGGCGTGTGTCTGTGTGTCTGTAAAATGTGCTAGTTAGTGTGCATGGGTCTTTACAATGTGTCAGTTGGCGTGTGTCTGTGTGTCTTTAAAATGTGCTAGTTAGTGTGCATGGGTCTTTACAATGTGTCAGTTGGTGTGTGTCTGTGTGTCTTTAAATTGTGCTAGTTAGTGTGCATGGGTCTTTACAATGTGTCAGTTGGCGTGTGTCTGTGTGTCTTTAAAATGTGCTAGTTAGTGTGCATGGGTCTTTACAATGTGTCAGTTGGCGTGTGTCTGTGTGTCTTTAAAATGTGCTAGTTAGTGTGCATGGGTCTTTACAATGTGTCAGTTGGCGTGTGTCTGTGTGTCTTTAAAATGTGCTAGTTAGTGTGCATGGGTCTTTACAATGTGTCAGTTGGCGTGTGTCTGTGTGTCTTTAAAGTAAGCCTTGTTGGGCTGTTTCACAAGAGGACACGGAGAGGGGGTCGGTTGGGTGTGTGTGTGTTGGGCTGTTTCATGAGAGGACACGGAGAGGGGGTCGGTTGGGGTGGGGGGGTCACACCAGATGCCGAACATGACATTTCCTGGCTGGCCCAGTGAACCCCGGCGGGGGATGGGGGGGGGGGGGACATCTGTGGAGCTGCCTTTCATCCCTCCATCTCCCCGTAACCCCATTCCATCTCCAGGCGAGGTGGCAGGGTACCTGGGCAGGCCACTGAGAGGCCGAGGGGCCCTGGAGACAGTCCAGCCATGGGAAGACAGACTACTACCAGCCAGCCAGCCAGGTCCTGGGCCCTGCTGTCCCCAGCTGCGGCAGCTTCTAGCCCGGGGCCTTCCCAGCCTGACACACTGCCATCCGACTGCAACATCTGCCCCTCTCTCCCAGGCCTGTTTGATCTGGAGCCCATGGGTCTGGCCGGTCCTGCTGTGTGTCCGCCTGATCACCTGTCTACCTGCCTGTCTCTCTGCACGTCAGTATTCTACGTTCAGATCTGTCTCGTCGTGAGTGTTTCTAAGTGATCCCTCTGTAGGCCGCGAGTTATTCCCTTGCATCGTAGAGAGTGCCATGGGGATAACGAAAAACAGTTGGCACACCATTCGTGAAAAAGAGCTTTGAGACTCTAAGTGCCCAGTGCACGGTGAACACATGATCACACCACGATCTCCCTCGCTAACACGCTGTTTAACAAGAAAGAAAAACTACCGTAGGCAAGTAGTGAAGGCATTATCACACCACGATCTCCCTCGCTAACACGCTGTTTAACAAGAAAGAAAAACTACCGTAGGCAAGTAGTGAAGGCATTATCACACCACGATCTCCCTCGCTAACACGCTGTTTAACAAGAAAGAAAAACTACCGTAGGCAAGTAGTGAAAGCATTATCACACCACGATCTCCCTCGCTAACACGCTGTTTAACAAGAAAGAAAAACTACCGTAGGCAAGTAGTGAAGGCATTATCACACCACGATCTCCCTCGCTAACACGCTGTTTAACAAGAAAGAAAAACTACCGTAGGCAAGTAGTGAAAGCATTATCACACCACGATCTCCCTCGCTAACACGCTGTTTAACAAGAAAGAAAAACTACCGTAGGCAAGTAGTGAAGGCATTATCACACCACGATCTCCCTCGCTAACACGCTGTTTATCAAGAAAGAAAAACTACCGTAGGCAAGTAGTGAAAGCATTATCACACCACGATCTCCCTCGCTAACACGCTGTTTATCAAGAAAGAAAAACTACCGTAGGCAAGTAGTGAAGGCATTATCACACCACGATCTCCCTCGCTAACACGCTGTTTAACAAGAAAGAAAAACTACCGTAAGCAAGTAGTGAAGGCATTATCACACCACGATCTCCCTTGCTAACACGCTGTTTATCAACAAAGAAAAACTACCGTAGGCAAGTAGTGAAAGCATTATCACACCACGATCTCCCTCGCTAACACGCTGTTTATCAAGAAAGAAAAACTACCGTAGGCAAGTAGTGAAAGCATTATCACACCACGATCTCCCTCGCTAACACGCTGTTTAACAAGAAAGAAAAACTACCGTAAGCAAGTAGTGCAGCCAGGCTGAGGGTAGACGTGACGGGTTAGCCTGGGAGGGGGCTTGAAGAGCAGCTGTTTATTTACTTACATTTTATTTGCAAGCAAGCTATATTAGTTATGCCTTGGAACGAGAGTGATAATGGAGAAGTTAGCCACTTTCTTTTCAGCGGGGGATGAAATGGACCATGCAGTTAACATGGGCATGCACTGTATCCACACCTTAATAATGCAGAACTGAACAGAATAGTTTAACAACATAGTAAATAAACAAAATTTCCACAATAACACAGTCTTACAAACAAGTAAGCCTGCTAACCCCGTTGCCACAAAGCTAACTAGCTGACGTTGACTGCACCTACAGCCTTAGCATTAGCTGAATGGGCCAGGTCCAAAAATGGTATTACAAATAAGTAGCCTACTCAAAGGCCTATTTTATTTATTTATTTATACTACTGTTGTTTGCTCCTTGGGGTTTAAGGCCAGGTGTCTCTGTAAAAGTAGTTTGTGACAATTGCTGTTGTAAAAATGGCTTTATAAATAAAATATAAATAATTAACTTCCTTACAAATTTAATTCTCATTCAGGAATGCCCTTCCAGAATGCATTCACTTTCTTTTGATTAATGAAGCCAACCACCACTGCAACATGTTGTTTAAATGAAATACAGGGTTTTGGCTAGCTAGCTCATCTACACCTTCCTGACTAAGGAGTGGATTTATTATTGAAAAAAAGATCAACCAAATGTGTTCCTCCCATTGGGTAGCGGGCGTCTATTGCCTGGAAAATGAACTGGAAAACATCTAACAAAACAGCTGCCCTGTCACGTCAACAGAGGAAACACTCCTCTGTCCGTGCCAGGGAATAACGTAGTCATCCAGATCCTGCCTTCTTGTGCCAGCCAACTGTTTTCTTTATGAAGATGAAGAAGGGACATGTTTATGGTCTTGTTACACTAATGAAAATAGACTAAACGCTAAGCAGCAGGAAATGGCACTTTAGCAAATCAGGCTCTCACTTCTTCTCGCACTGCCCCCTTTACTCTCACTGTTGCCTAGTAAATCTCCCCATGTGATGCGCTGACCTAAAACCAACCTGGAATTGAAGCTTGGCAGTGTGAAAGGGTTGACGACTGCGCTGCCAGTGATTCCATTACACAACGAAAGTGTATTGACACGTATAACTCAATCCAGCAGCGAAGTAGGCAGGGAAACAGTTGAGATTACACAGTTGTGCCCAGAAGTTTGCATACCCTTGGAGAATTGGTAATATATGTACCATTATTAAAGAAAACATGAGTGAGCAGGCAAAACTAATTTATTTTATTGCTTATGGGATTCATATTCAACGGTAGGCCATAACAGAATAGCACAATTATAAAACAAAATAGGGCAACAAAGAAATAATAACTGACCCCTGTTCAAAAGTCTGCATACCCTTAGTTCTTAATATTGTGTATTGCCCCCTTTTGCATCAAAAGGGGGCAATGCAAGACGAATGGGCAGTCTTTTGACAGCATGCAGTCTTTTGTAATAGTTGTTTATGAGGCCCTGAATTCTTGCAGGTGGTATAGCTGCCCATTCGTCTTGGCAAAATGCCTCCAGGTCATGCAAAGTCTTTGGTCGTCTTGCATGAACGTTTGAGATCTCCCCAGAGTGGCTCGATGGTATTAAGGTCAGGAGACTGTGATGGCCACACCAGAACCTTCACCTTTTTCTGCTGTTACAACTGGAGGGTCAACTTGGCCTTGTGCTTAGTGTCATTGTCATGCTGGAAAGTCCAAGAGTGTCCCATGCACAGCTTTCGTGCAGAAGAATGCAAATTGTCTGCCAGGATTTTCTGATAACATGCTTCATTCATCTTGCCATAAATTTTCACAAGATTCCCAGTGCCTTTAGAGCTCACACCCCCCCCAAAACATCAGTGAGCCACCACCATGCTTCACAGTGGGGATGGTATTCTGTTTTCTATAGGCCTTGTTGACCCCTCTCCAAACATAGCGTTTATGATTGTGACCATAAAGCTCTATTTTGGTCTTGTCACTCCAAATTACAGTGTGCCAGAAGCTGTGAGGCGTGTCAAGGTGTTGTCGGGCATATTGTGACCAGGCTTTTTTGTGGCATTGGCGCAGTAAAGGCTTCTTTCTGGCAACTCGACCTTGCAGCTCATTTTTGTTCTAGTATCGTCATATTGTGCTCCTTGAAACACCGTCTTTTTCCACACCGTCTTTTTCCAGAGCAGCCTGTATTTCTCCTGAGATTACCTGTGTTATTTTTTTTGTATCCCGAACAATTCTTCTGGCAGTTTTGGCTGAAATCTTTACGTATGTCTTTTGACAGTTATTTTCTGCTCCCCATGGCTCAGTATCTAGCCTGCTCATTGCATCCACGTGAGAGCTAACAACCCCATTGACTATTTATACACTAATTGCAATTTAAAAAGCCACAGGTGTGTAAAATTCACCTTTAATTGCCATTTTAACCTGTGTGTGTCACCTTGTGTGTCTGTAACAAGGCCAAACATTCAAGGGTATGTAAACTTTTGATTAGGGTCATTTGGGTGATTTCTGTTATCATTATGATTTAAAAAGGAGCCAAACAACTATGTAACAATAAATGGCTTCATATGATCACTCTCCTTAAGTAAAATAAAAGAGATTGCATGATCAGTCAGATTTTCAAAATCATTGCCAACATTTCACAATTTCTACCAGGGTATGCAAACTTATGAGCACAACTGCAGCCTGGAGATTAGGTTATAGCCTCGGGACACGGTTATAGTCTTAGAACAAGGTTATAGCCAGGGGTTGAGGTTAGCCTGGTGACAAGGTAATAGCCTTAGAACGAGGTTATAGCTAGGGTTTGAGGTTATAGACTGGGGATAAGGTTGTAGCCATAGGGCGAGATTATAGCCTGGGGAAGAGGTTATATCCTGTGGATAATATAATAATAATAGTAATAATAATAATAATCACTTATATAGCACTTTTCTAGTACAATTACACGAAGTGCTTTACACACAATAAAAATATAAAATAATAATATAAATATATATCCAAACATATATATTATTTAAAAAAGTAAAGAAAGTAAAGATCATCATCATCATCATCATCTTCTTCCGCTTCATCCGGGGCCGGGTCGCGGGGTCAGCAGTCTAAGCAGGGATGCCTTCCCTCTCCCCAGACACTTCCTCCAGCTCTTCCGGGGGGACACCGAGGCGTTCCCAGGCCAGCCGGGAGACATAGTCCCTCCAGCGTGTCCTAGGTCTTCCCCGGGGTCTCCTCCCGGTGGGACGGGACCGGAACACCTTCCCTGGAAGGCGTTCCGGAGGCATCCGAAACAGATGCCCAAGCCACCTCAGCTGACCCCTCTCGATGTGGAGGAGCAGCGGCTCTACTCCGAGCTCCTCCCGGGTGACCGAGCTTCTCACCCTATCTCTAAGGGAACGCCCAGCCACCCTGCGGAGAAAGCTCATTTCGGCCGCCTGTATCCGGGATCTTGTCCTTTCGGTCATGACCCAAAGCTCATGAAAGTAAAGATAATAATCAAAATATAATAAATCACAATGATAAAATATTGGTGAAGGCCAGTTTTTTTTGGTAAGATTTAAAAGAAAGCACTGACATAGCATCTCTAACATTCTGTGGTAGGCTGTTCCAGAGTCTAGAGACCGTATAGCAAAAGCCTGGTTCCTTATGTTTTCAGTCTTGACTCTAAACAGCCAGAAGTCCTTTTTCAGCTGATCTGAGTGGCCTAAGAGTGCAGTATGGTTTGAGCATGTCACTAATGTAATCAGGTGCCATAAAAGTAATCAGTAGAATTTTAAAATCTACTCTGAACTTCACCGGTAACCAATGTAGAGCTGCCAGCACTGGGGTTATATTAGACCTGATTTAGTGCTTGTATGAAGTCTGGCAGCTGAATTCTGTACAGCTTGGAGTTTACCTAGGGACTTATTGTTGAGGCATGTAAACAAAGCATTACAGTAGTCTAGGCGAGAAGAAATGAAAGTTTAGAATTTTCTCAGTGTCCTCAAAAGATAAAACTGATCTTATTTTGGCAATGTTTCTAAGTTGGTAAAAGCATGACTGCACCAGTTTTTTTGTGTTATATTCAAAATGTATGTCTGGATTGAAGAAAACTCCCCAAATTCTGGCCAAAGTCACAATATTTTTTGCTAGCGATCGTAGAGCCAACCGGACTCAATCTGAAATAGATAGAGGGCTGATAATTAATACTTTGGTTTTATCAGCATGTAACTGAAGAACATTAATGGACATCCAGTTTGTAACATCTTCCAAGCAATTATGTAGAACACACAACTTGCTCAAGTCATTTGGCTTAACCGACAAATACAACTGCATATCATCTGCATAACAATGAAAAGAAATGTCATGCTGCCGAATTATACCACCTAATGGAATCATAGATGAGGTTACATCCTGGGGATGAGGATACAAGATGTAACCTCATCATGTGACGCAGTATCCTACAATGGGAATGTGATGCAGTATCCTACAATGGGAATGTGATGCAGTATCCTACAATGGGAATGTGATGGAATGTCCTACAATGGGAATGTGATGTAGTATCCTACAATGGGAATGTGATGCAGTATCCTACAATGGGAATGTGATGCAGTATCCTACAATGGGAATGTGATGGAATGTCCTACAATGGGAATGTGATGGAATGTCCTACAATGGAAATCAGATTTTTAAAAATCTGATTGGAACTCTTTGAAAAAGCCTATTTGGTTCTAGTTAGAACCCTTTTTGGTTCCATGCAGAATATTTGTGTGTGTGTGTGTGTTAATCATGTACACAGGTGATCAATGTGAGGCTATACCTGGGGTTTCACATACCAGAGGGCAGTGGCTCCACTTAGTCTAGCCAGCATCTGGAGAGAAGAACAGGCCCTGGTGCTGTCATACTCCCCCAACTTTCCTCCCTTCTACCTCTCAATCCTGCCACCTCTCCTCCCTCCTCCCTCCTCCCTCCTCTCCTCTCCTCCCTCCTCTCCTCCCTCCTCCCACCTCTCCTCCCTCCTCTCCTCTCCACCTCTCCTCCCTCCTGTCCTCCCTCCTCTCTTAAATCCTCCCTGGATAAAGTCCTCATTACAGAGAAAGAGATTGACCGACACCAAGGTTATTCAGACTTCAAAGCATTGATTGTTTGTCAGAAGTGCAGCATGTGTCCTGTGAACACTCCGTAACTGGCTTTCAGTATTATGATTCAATTCAACGCTGTGCTTTTACTCTGGATTCATAAAGTCACTCTGACGCAGAACTCAAGTGAGCCCATTCTTCAGCCCAGTAGGTTGCTATCTGATTTTCTTTTTTTTCCAGAGGGGCCAAACTAATTGCTTCAGCGGCAGAGAGCGAGATCCACATCATGGGTTCCTGCCTATTAACATGTGGCATAATTAGAACGGGAAACAGAAGCATTGCCAGTAACAGCCCTAACAACTCTAACAAAGTCAGTTAACAGCAGAAGCTCATCATACACAGAGACACCCCCTCCACCCCCCAAAAAATTAAATGAATGGGATGTTGGAACTTTGCTCGAGTGTTTCTTTTAAGATAAAACACCTGACCAAAAGGTCATAGGAGATGGAGGAGGTCTACATAGATGTTAACAGCCAGGTAGGATGGAGAGGAGATGGAGGAGGTCTACACAGAGATGTTAACAGCCAGGTAGGATGGAGAGGAGATGGAGGAGGTCTACATAGATTTTAACAGCCAGGTAGGATGGAGAGGAGATGGAGGAGGTCTACATAGAGATGTTAACAGCCAGGTAGGATGGAGAGGAGATGGAGGAGGTCTACATAGAGATGTTAACAGCCAGGTAGCAGAGTCCATTTATAGCCTACCAGGCCTGTCTTACGTTTTCTTCCATTCTTCTGTTTATCTTTTAGGACTCGTCTCCAGACATCAAAGCCAGTTCCACCCTGCATGTTCACCCAGGTGTGTGCCATAAACTCCCAGGATGGACATTAAAAACCAGCAGTCTTCTGATACCCCTGATATAGGCCCAGGTTTGGAAACAGATGAGAGAGATTGTTTTATTGCCCCCAATGTTTCTTTTTTTAATCAAGAAAGAGTTAATCACCAAAAACAAAAAAATATATTTTAAGAAATATGTTCCAAAGTATTCCTACGAATAAATAAGAGTGATCGTGTCTTGATGTTATCAAGATAATAAATTATTTTAATGTTCAAAAATAACCTCTGTTTGGGCTTGGCTATGGTCATTTTGTAGTGTAATAATACTTCTTTATTGATATGAATACTGTTCACCATCACGGCTTCAAATCTATGGACCAGCCATTTCAACCTGAACAGTACTTCTCTTTGTTAATGTACAGTACCTCTCAGACTGAACATAATTACTTTTCTTTGTTAATGTTCAGTACCTCTCAGACTGCATGTAAGTACTTTTCTTTGTTAATGTCCAGTACCTCTCAGACTGCATATAAGTTGTTTTGCTCATCAACCATTAAGTCTTAAAAGATATCTGTCTTAATAAAAAGTCGTTTTAAAAAGAAAAAAACGCTCTTAGTGTTCTAGAGGACATAGAAGAGACTACAGCAACACAACAGATGGGGTTTAACTGATATCCATATAAATCAAAAAACAATCAAGACAACCTTTCAGACCCTCAAAGTCAGACGTCCATTTTGTCTTTCATCAATTATCTATCATCTGATGTATAAAAGTGCATTAGTGAATGGATTGGAACAAGGTTAACTACGACTTCAGTAAAGCAATTGTCAGTAATGACACGGTATGTTCCGCATCCAACAGTTGCACAGAACTTCATCAACCGTTGGTACTAAATTAGGAATTCAGCAATTTTGTCCCCTGAAGACAATGTCGTACTCAGTTTGGTTTTCATGACAACATCCCTCCGTGGCTCTTGAGCGACAAGCTAAACGCTCACTAGCAATGCTGTCCTTCTGTGTCTGTCTCGTCCTCCCGGGTCCAGACTGTGCCTCACCTCAGGTGTGTCCCCCTGCTCGCAGCTGTCCCTCCCTCAAAATCTCATGACCTTAGGCAAAGCAGCAGGGATCTGTGTAGGTTTCCGCCATCGCCTGTACAACAAAAGAGAACAGAGAAGAGACTTTGCATCTTATCAGCCTCTCAATCTTGAGTGTCCATTCAGACTGTCAGTGTTACAGACAACTATTATCAATCCATGCAAAACCTTTGGACATACAGCTAGCTCTCTGGTCCACAGCTGCCCCTACAGGTGCAGCATTTTATTTGAGCCAAGCTTCACGCCACGTTCCCTGTTACGACTGTCAAGACCAACATAGTTACGTGGAACGGGGTTTTGTGGGTCTTGTTACATTTAATGTTAGGGCCAGTTCCACTCGGACATTCTGAAGTGGAAATGAGAAACGTTCTCTTCACATTGAGTTTGGATACAGTGTGGCTACAGCCCTGCCACAACAGGGCGATCAAATTAAGAAATGGCATCTGTAGGAATGTATTCAAATGTTTTAATGTAAACAGTGGAGTTTTACTGTTATGGCTTACAAAGAGATGTTCTTATTATGGGTGCTTCCCAAATGGAACCATGTTCCCTCTCTAGTGCACTATTTTAGACCACAGCCTATAGGGACTATATAGGGAATGTGGTACAGTTCGGAGCCGACACACATTTGTTGTTTGTCTTGCAAATGGGGTAACTTTATGGACAAAGGACACATTGATTATATCCTACGTGACACTGAGCGATGGATTCCACAAGGAAGCTCACAGGACACATTCTCTGGCAACACTCTCTGACAACACAATCTGGCAACACACTCTGGCAACACTCTCTGGCAACACACTCTGACAAAACACTCTCTGACAACACACTCTGACAACACACTCTGACAACACACTCTGACAACACACTCTGACAACACTCTCTGACAACACACTCTGACAACACTCTCTGGCAACACTCTCTGACAACACACTCTGACAACACTCTCTGACAACAATCTCTGGCAACACTCTCTGGCAACACTCTCTGACAACACACTCTGACAAAACACTCTCTGACAACACACTCTGACAAAACACTCTGACAAAACACTCTCTGACAACACACTCTGACAAAACACTCTCTGACAACAGACTTTGAAAACACACTCTGACAACATTCCCTGACAACAATCTCTCACAACACTCTCTGATAAAACACTCTGACAACACTCTCTAACAAAACAGTCTCAGATAAAACACTGACAACACTCTCTGACAACACGCATCCCTCACAGGAGACACTAGGTCTTCACATTTCCATGGAGTGTCATAGAACCACTGACCGTGCTGATGAAAACACACTTCACTGAGACATGTGTCGTCGCTCCAGGTCTTGTGGCCAAGTAGAAACAACCGTGTAACTGCTACTGATTGTAAGAAACAACTGACAAACACTGAGATTTTGCTTCTCTCTCACTCACTTCTCCCTCTTCTCTGTCTTTGTCTCTCTCACCAATCTTGTCTTGTCATATTTTGAAGCTCATGGTAAGAAAAATAGATCTCCTCAGGGGCTCACAGCAGTCACGCCTCAACTGTATGACTGATGGCAGTTTCCCAGGGGCAATTTAGACATTTTTCCGACAGATATTTTCCCAGCTATCCATCACATTGTCGAAACACCAGGTTCTGTTGTTGTTTTCCTCGTTAATTGTTTTGGTCGTTGGTTTGGTTATGGAGTGCATTTTTTATATAATTAAGCATAATTGCGTTTGTGAACAAAATACATGATCTCCCACTCCTGGTTCCAGGCGCCTTGAGAGCAAACAGCGCGATAATGATGGAGAATAGCCTGAACTTAACAAAAAAAACAAAAAACATCAGTTATCATAATGACATTGTACTTTGCTCTGGTTGAAAGGTTCCACCATGCTGAACGAGCCCTCTTGCGATGAGCACGTGGAAGCCCTGCTACACAGCAGATTAATGGGAGTCAAGAACAAAATGAACAAGTCAATCAAAAACCTGTTATTCACGGTAAGGCAACAAACCAGTCCACTTAGACTGAATTTAGAAATTCTATGTGGAATTTCAACACTGTTCCTTTTGTCAACTAGTTCTCAACCAATTCATCCATTCTGAAGGCCTTGAACAATGCAGTAAGTTCAATGGTGTGTGCATGAATCCATGTTTCAGTTTTTGGTCTTGGATCTTCACACATCTTCAGAACAGAGAATTCCCACAGTCATTAACCATATGGCCATGCAATATACTGGATGTCACATACAGATGTGGAATCATAATTTGAGCCAGCTGTTCATGAATCATTGCAAGGATTATACCACACCTTTTTGTAGGCTTGGATGCATTTTTGTTTTGAATGTCAGATCAGATTTCTTTCTCACGCAGAACAGAGTCACAATAGTTGATACCAGCAGACATCTGGATAGATCTCCTTCTATACTCAGGATTTTGGTGTAATTGCATCCCTGAAGTGGAATTGAATTTGTCGTTATTCATTATTCATGTGCCCTTCATTTGCCGTAAGCTATTTTAGCAATTTCCCCTCAGCTTCTCTAAATCAGCGTCAATTATATTTTCTGCCGAATGCTTGTCACTATCAAAACCCCAAACAGACGATAAGAAGTTATTAATCATTGTGAGATTCTGTATTTTTTAAAGTGATTGGAGCCCACACAATTCAGTGTGACTGGACTTTAAATTGTCATTACCACAAAAACTAAATGACTCACTAGGACAAAATGTCTCCGGAGAACCTCAGTTTGGACATAAACAGGTTTCTGCAACGAAGATATTTACTCACAGTGGACAATATGTGTTTTTAGTGCTTTTCTGGGGATTTCGTACTTTATTTAACGGCACAAATGGGTTTTGACCCAAAAGTATAGTAATTAATATGAAAACATTTTTACTTATGACTTTAAAGATCATATTAGGGGCCCTACCAATGACTGGTGTATTAAGCCCAACCAGAACACTTTTCCTTGACTGAAATACGCGGATTATGGCCAAAACATGATGACCAGATGAAGCGAATAACATTGAACATCTCCTAACAAGGACACATGTCAAGGTCCAGGTAGATTAGATGGTAAACGAACAATCTGGAGAAATGGGCAGGAGTAAAGACTTGAGTGACTTTGGCAAGGGTCAAATTGTTTTACGGCCGAATGACTAGGTCACAGCATCTCTGAAACAGCAAGGCCTTTGGCGTAGACCCGGTCAGCAGTGGTGAGTACCTACCGACAGTGGTGAGTACCTACCGACAGTGGTGAGTACCTACCGACAGTGGTGAGTACCTATCAACAGTGGTGAGTACCTATCAACAGTGGTGACAGGGGGGACAAACCACATACCGGCGGCAGGGTTTTGGGGGCGCCCAAGGCAATGGCATTCCCTGACGCAGTGGCCTCTTTCAGCAGGATGATGCGAAAGAAAGGAAGGAAGAAAGAAAGAGAGCGATTGAGAAATATAGAATCAGAAACCTCTGTAGTTCACATAACCAGAATTGTACCTGATGTTATGTTTCGGGCAGTTGTAAACAGCATTAGGGACAGAATACACTAAATCTACTCAAAGCCTGATATATTATATTGGTGGAAGCATATTGATATATAATATGATGTCAGAGAGAGAGAGCAACAGACAAGCAAAGAAAGCAACAGACAGAGAGAGAGTGACAGAGAGAGACAGAGCGAGTAAATTCTCCCCCACTCCTGACTCTGATATAACATGCCGGTGTTTTACCATCATATATCCCAGCGTCGGTCTGCCCAGCCTGTCACTGGCTCTTGACCTGCAGAGTCCTAAAGTGTCTAGAAGTGCATCCCAATGCTACCCTATTCCCTACATAGTACACTACTTTATATCATAACCCTATTCCCTACATAGTACACTAGTTTATACCATAACCCTATTCCCTACATAGTACACTAGTTTATACCATAACCCTATTCCCTACATAGTACACTAGTTTATACCATAACCCTATTCCCTACATAGTACACTAGTTTATATCATAACCCTATTCACTACATAGTACACTACTTTATATCATAACCCTATTCAGTACATAGTACACTACTTTATATCATAACCCTATTCACTACATAGTACACTACTTTATATCATAACCCTATTCACTACATAGTACACTACTTTATATCATAACCCTATTCCCCTACATAGTACACTACTTCATATCATAACCCTATTCCCTACATAGTACACTACTTTATATCATAACCCTATTCACTACATAGTACACTAGTTTATACCATAACCCTATTCCCAACATAGTACACTACTTTATAACATAACCCTATTCCCCTACATAGTACACTACTTTATATCATAACCCTATTCCCTACATAGTACACTAGTTTATACCATAACCCTATTCCCAACATAGTACACTACTTTATATCATAACCCTATTCCCCTACATAGTACACTACTTTATATCATAACCCTATTCCCAACAGAGTACACTACTTTATATCATAACCCTATTCCCAACATAGTACACTACTTTATATCATAACCCTATTCCCCTACATAGTACACTACTTTATATCATAACCCTATTCCCAACAGAGTACACTACTTTATATCATAACCCTATTCCCAACATAGTACACTACTTTATATCATAACCCTATTCCCTACATAGTACACTACTGTGTTGTTTCAAAATGTCACTCTTTTTCAGGAGCGTTGCGTGAACATATAATGACTGAAATAAAATAAAACAATACTAAAGTGTTGGTTTCAGTCAGTCTCCGTTTAATCAGTATTAACACCCCAAAAAATACATTCAGCATATTCAGGTAGGGCATGATTAATTTCTGTTTCCATTTCTGTGTGAACCAGTCTGATGAAGGGGCCACCATCGTCACAGAGCCTCCATGCTAATTCCGTCACACACACAAGCAGTCAGAGTATAAACCCAAACTGAGTGGTTTACGCGCAGAGTCTGTGAGAAATGTATATTTAACGATACAGTTAATCTATCTACATACATAAATAATAAACACATGTTGTCTAAAGAATTGCAATCTCACATTTTCACTGTAGTCTGTTTAGAAACTGCATTATGTCGGTTCTACATGTGATGCTTTTGCACCAAACATCGTTTGTCTTGAGGCACAAAATTTAATTGACATAAGTAACAAATAAGGAGGCGAATCGAATCAAAGCAAAGACCACCAAGCTACAATCTTTCTTCAGACAGAGAAGCACATCCCAAAACATCTCAGATGTTTCCTTCACCTGAGTCTCCTCTCATGACAATTCTTCCCTTTCCCTCCATTTCCCAACAGGACAGGACTCCCACTGCCTCAGACACAATCCTCCATTTCACCTCCTCGCCTCCACAGCTGAGCTTTACTCCAGTGGACCCCTCCCCCTTCCTCCATCACCCCACCATGCAATCAAAAACACCACTCGCCTCTCTCCTTCTGTCTACGCCCCCCCTCCCCCCTCCCCCCTCCCCCACTCCCCCACTCCCCCCCGTCTCTCAGGACATGTTTTCTGGTACTAAGTAATTGTCTCTGCTTCTCGTTCTCAGTGACAGCCACACACTTTCTCTCAGGCCCCTAGCCCCCTGAGGCTATAGTTCCATAGGTACAGAGGTGTTGTTTCGGAGACATCTTCTCATACCGTCCCTTCAGGCACTGGGAAAATGCATGGACCCAGAGGGAATGTGGCACCCTCTGCAAATCCTCTGTTGAAAAGCCATTATGGCTGCCGGTGGAAAGAGCTCCATTGCTGTTACTCTAGATGATCAAAACGTAGACCATGTACACCTTTCCCGTCAAGCCTGGGGATGTTGAAGTGGGCACAGCACACGCAGCTTTGGCGCCAGACGAAACCTGGCACACAGTAGACCTGCTAAAGGGGAACACCTGATTGTTTTTCAGTCCCCCTTTGAGTAGTTTAATCGAAAGCGTGGAAGCCAGTCATACAATAAGACCAGTGTGACTAATTTCACACAGGGTTTTTTACGTTCACCAATTTCATGTAAATATAAGGATTGATTTCACTCATACTTTTACAGTATGATTAAGCTGATCATTTATAATCAATATTAAGATATTTAGTTAAATGTCAGGTGCTGTTTGCTTACTGTCAAACACATGACATGACCTGACATGACCTGACATGACATGCTATTGATAGTGGACTATCGAGAGGGGGACTCTTAAACACAGTGTCGCCGTGTCAGGAAGAGATTCTCCCCAGGATAATCAGTCTGGTCCATAATCATCTTGAACAGGGGGCCTATGCCCTGGAGAAACCGCATTCTGACTAAGTAGTACAAACGCAGACACCAAATATAGAGTGGGATGATCCCAACAGAGGGAGAATTTTTCCCTGCTTTGGTAGACGATGCTAACTGATAGAGCTAAGACACCATCGCTATACAAGACATTGACTGTCTGCTGCTCATTTCCAAGAGTGCCTTGATGCCAGCCAGTTCAGATCAGTCCTTAATTCACATGTCTAGACACCATTCAGCAAGTTAATAAACTCTAGGTGCCTGCTACCCAAATTGGCGCCCAGGGGGCATTGCAAATGACACCCTATTTCCAATGGAGCCTAGTCTAAATGAGTGGACTACATAGTGAATAGAGTGCAGTTTGGGACGCTTATTGATTGTTCAGGAGCAAATGGCAGAACTGCATCTTACCTGAGAAAGACAGATGATGAAAGAAAGAGAAAGAGAGCGATGGAGAAAGGAAAATTGTGAAATAGAGAGATGGAGAAAGAAGGAGAAAGAGAGAAACAAAACAGAGAGAAACAAAAACAAAGAGAGGGAGACAAGGGGGATGTTGAAAGAGAAAGAAAGAGAGAGATGAAAAGTACAGTCAGATAAATATTTTAGCCAGCACTTCTGCAAGCCAAAAAGTGTCCCAGAGGTACTATAGTGGCTCAATTTCTTCTGTTTTATATTTGTATTTAACTAAGAACAATTTGCAGATTTTATTTTTCACTTTGACATAGGTTGTATGTGTTTATCAGTGGCATAAACTCCTGATTAAATCTGATGTTGTAACTCAATAAAATGTGTAAATGTGTAAATGTCCAAAATGTCTTTTTTTGTAACTTCATAAAATACGGGAAAACAATCTGAACAAAAACAGAACGCAAACACTACACCTAACCTTAATCCTAAACCACACTCAGCGATGAGCTAAACCTTAACCTAACCTTTTGATTAATCTTAACTCACACTAAAAATGTAATATCAATAGCTCCAACGCAAAATAACCAGAAAAGAACGACTCCCGTCCAGCACTCCAGCACTCCAGAGACAAAAATGCAGGAGCGTGCAAGAAACAACTAAAGCCATCAGCCTGAGATAGTGAAGACAAACAATAGGCTGGGGTGGATAAGGTTTGGCAGCGGAAAAGGAACCGTCTGAACACTGTCATGGATGATCTGGTGGGGGAGGCCCGGAGCAAAGTGTCTCAAATGGCACCCTATTCTCAATATAAGGGCCATATTTTTTAAAGGGGCCCTGGGCACACTAATGATGGGCCCTATAGCCCCCGGTAAAAAGAAGCGTGCCAAAATGAGGAAACTTCCATTTGGGATGTGCATTTTTGCTGGGTCGTGATCGGAGTGTGGCCTTCACAGTAGCCTTTGTGCTCTGGCAGAAAAGGCCATACAAGCTGGGTCTCAATTGCCAGCCTGCTCTCTATATAGTGTACCGTTTTTGATCATGGCTCTGGTGAAAGTGTATGCGATTCGATAGGGAATAGGGTGTCACTGGTCACAAATAAATGTATTTTTCTGTGGAACAGATTGAGTGGTGAGCAGGGACAGACCATCTGGAATTACAGGCAAATGCAAAATGGGCCGGTCAGGTAAAGTGACAGTGTCTTGCATTGGCTGCTTGCAGTAAGCCATTGTTCCTTTCTTTAAATATACATATGTATATATAAAGTCACCACCCTCTTTCAAAATCCTCACTATTTGTTGCCTTACAGCCTGAAATGAAAACTTTTAAAATCAGACTGTTTCCATCTGTATTTAGACACAGTACCACATAATATCTATGTGAAAATAAAATATAAAAGAACTCTGAAAATGTGTATTAACTCAGGGGAGTGTTCACTCATCCAAATATGGTATTTAACTGTTTTTATTGTAATACTTTTTAAAAAACTCTTTTTTCCACTTGGATATTGTGGGTTACCGTGTGTAAATAAAGACGCAAATATGTTTTAATTTCTGGCTGTAAGGCATCAAAAGGCAAACATTTTGAAAAGGGGTGGTGACTTTCTATATCCACCATATATATATATATATTTATATCTTTGTCTGTTACCTAAGGGGGGTTATGGGCCAGTGTGCTAAATGCCAGGGCTGGTATGTATTCCCAATCCCCCCGGTCATGTCTTCCTAACACCAAAATCCTGATAGAAAACCTTGTGACAGTGTTCCGTTCATCCTGCAGAGATATCCTCCGAACGGAAGCAGAGGGATTATGCTCTACCCCAGTCTGAATCCCCAATCAAACTCTGTACCCCGTGCAGTGTGCCACTTGGACCAGGACACTCAGAGCTCTAGTCAAAAGTAGTACACCATGTAGAGAAAGGGCTACCATTTGGGACTGAGAACCCAGAGTCAATGCAGTGGCCCGGCCACGGATGTCCTCACCCATGGAAATGGATACAGAACGGTTCGCCCGCGATTCCTTGCAGCCTGTGAGGAGACCGTCTTGGAAATACAAACAAAGAACAAATTCCACAGGCAATCACTGAGGTGGGGGTGGTAACATGGCTGACAGGAAAGTTACATATACATTGTTTCAGGGTCCTGCCCTGAGAGAATAATAACCATGTGTCTCTCTGCCTGAACGTCTGTCTGCTCACATGTCTGTTTCTCTGCCTGAACGTCTCTCTACCCACATGTCTGTTTCTCTGCCTGAACGTCTGTCTGCTCACATGTCTGTTTCTCTGCCTGAACGTCTGTCTGCTCACATGTCTGTTTCTCTGCCTGAACGTCTGTCTGCCCACATGCCTGTTTCTCTGCCTGAACGTCTGTCTGTTCACATGTCTGTTTCTCTGCCTGAACGTCTGTCTGTTGACATGTCTGTTTCTCTGCCTGAACGTCTGTCTGCTCACATGTCTGTTTCTCTGCCTGAACGTCTGTCTGCTCACATGTCTGTTTCTCTGCCTGAACGTCTGTCTGCTCACATGCCTGTTTCTCTGCCTGAACGTCTGTCTGTTGACATGTCTGTTTCTCTGCCTGAACGTCTGTCTGCTCACATGTCTGTTTCTCTGCCTGAACGTCTGTCTGCTCACATGTCTGTTTCTCTGCCTGAACGTCTGTCTGCTCACATGTCTGTTTCTCTGCCTGAACGTCTGTCTGTTGACATGTCTGTTTCTCTGCCTGAACGTCTGTCTGCTCACATGTCTGTTTCTCTGCCTGAACGTCTGTCTGTTCACATGTCTGTTTCTCTGCCTGAACGTCTGTCTGTTCACATGTCTGTTTCTCTGCCTGAACGTCTGTCTGTTGACATGTCTGTTTCTCTGCCTGAACGTCTGTCTGCTCACGTCTGTTTCTCTGCCTGAACGTCTGTCTGTTGACATGTCTGTTTCTCTGCCTGAATGTCTGTCTGTTGACATGTCTGTTTCTCTGCCTGAACGTCTGTTCACACGTCTGTTTCTCTGCCTGAACGTCTGTCTGCTCACATGTCTGTTTCTCTGCCTGAACGTCTGTCTGTTGACATGTCTGTTTCTCTGCCTGAACGTCTGTCTGCTCACGTCTGTTCCTCTGTCACTCTGGCTGAATGCCTGTCTGTTTTTCATTCTGTCTGTCTATTTTTGGGCTGGTTAAGGAAGGAAGATAATTTTCCAAACCTTAGAATATATTGTGAAATATATTTCTGTAATGATGTGGGCCTAGTTGTGAAGAATATTAATGTAATGATGTAGGTGTAGTTGTGAAGTATATTCATGTAATTATTTAGGCCTTGTAATAAAGTATATTCATGAAAAGATGTAGAGACTGTGGCCTAGACAGCGTCAGGCAGAACACTTTCTCAACAGTAATATGTTTTGGGGGTGGGGGAGGAATCCAATAAAGAGGGAGACTACAGATTAGTCTGCGTCCCAAACGGGACCATATTCCCCTGGTGTGTGCTCTATTAGTACACTACATAGGGAATAGGGAGTCATTTGGACACGAGAGTGGTGGGTTGTTTCTCTGGAATGATTATGGGTGGAAGATGCAATTAGTGTCAAACTCCCGAGGATCTGTAGCATCTCTCCTCTGACACTCATCATCCCGGCAGCTGGAAACACTAAAAGCTAATATTGAGCTGTTCAGCAGCCACTGGTCTGACTCACAGTAGGCAATAAGCCATAACACCCCTAGCTTGTTTAAAAGCCACTGTCGGAGTAATGAAAAACAAAATAGAAACAAAAACAGTGGCGTTTCAGCGAAGGCAAAACAAAAGCAATGTTTGTTGGCTGGGATGATCATTTGAGGCACAGTGAAAGCGTTTGACGATGCCTTGTGGCTTTTCCCCATGCCTTGGCGTGGCCCCCTCCTGTCCAATCCTCTATATTATAATGTTTTTATTACTACCCACCCCCACCCGCCCCCCCCCGCCCAATCTGGCATATTGCCACAGTGCTGCAGCAATTACCATATTATACAGCACTCCATGAAAAATGCAATTTACTCATTACCTTTACAGTTGGGTTTTTATCGCTGGTGCATCTTTTTACCAGCCCCGCGCTCCTCTCGCAGTCTCCAGCTGCTTGTATAACACGTCTCGTAAAACATATAAGAGGACGGTACGCATGCGGCTAGCATCCCGCCACCTGTGGCGTTGCCTCGCGGTTATAATCAGACACTCATCATTTACGCAGACGTGACCGTTAACGAACAATGGCGGCTACAGATGCAATGTTTTAATTCGATCACGTTTTGGAGTTCCACTTATATCAGACTTGAATTAACCCTAAGGAAAACATATCAGACTTGATTTGCCCTAAATAAATTATATTACACTAACATGTTGATGCAGGATTATTTTCCTACTGTATGAACCTGGCTCAACTGAAGTCACGGCATCTGTAGTGGATTGGCATTCTACAGAAATGCATTCCTTCTTTTTTTGTTTTATTTTATTTTACCAGAAGAGCACAGTCATCTACTGGAGGCATGGTAGCTTTTCAAGCAATTCATCAACACTGGTTTAGACTGGCACCACTTTCCAGAAAGGTCCAGCACTGACCTCTCTGACAGAACAGCTTGAAGATGATAAACTGAGTCTAATATGAGAAACCACACAGCCACACAACAAAAACACAATGCTTGATTTGTCAGGCAAACTCTCCAGCTTCATCTTGACATTAATGCACATGTATGTTTTTAACAATGGTTATTTCTCACAACAATAATCTGACACTTTCCTTAACAGTGGAGATATAACAGTTCTGTGTGAGATGTAACGGTTACATGTGGGATGTAACGGTTACGCGTGAGATGTAAAGGTTACGTGTGGGATGTAATGGTTACGTGTGGGATGTAACGGTTACGTGTGAGATGTAACAGTTCCGTGTGAGATATAACAGTTTCGTGTGCAATGTAACGGTTCCATGTGAGATGTAACAGTTACGTGTGAGATGTAACAGTTCTGTGTGGGATGTAAAGGTTACGTGTGGGATGTAACGGTTACGTGTGGGATGTAACGGTTACGTGTGAGATGTAACGGTTCCGTGTGAGATATAACAGTTACGTGTGAGATGTAACAGTTCTGTGTGGGATGTAAAGGTTACGTGTGGGATGTAACGGTTACGTGTGGGATGTAACGGTTACGTGTGAGATGTAACAGTTTCGTGTGAGATAACAGTTTTGTGTGCAATGTAAAGGTTCCATGTGAGATGTAACAGTTACGTGTGAGATGTAACGGTTCTGTGTGAGATGTAACAGTTTTGTGTGAGATGTAATGGTTCTGTGTGAGATGTAAGGGTTCCATGAGAGATGTAATGGCTCTGTGTGAAATATAACTGTTCCGTGTGAGATATATCTTTTCCATGTGCAATATAACTGTTCCAATCATGGAACAGTGCGAAATAACTGTTCCATGATTCTGCGTGAAATATAATGGTTCCGTGTGAGAATACAAAGTACAAAGGCCCCCATGGCCTTGGTGTGAATGAGAGGTGCCAGGGCCTCAATAGAGCCCTTCAGCCTAATGAAAGCCTCTCAAAGCACCATTAATTAGTAGTCAAATTCAAAGGGCCCCAGCTTTTATATTGTCACATCCACACTTGTGCTCAGTTTTTTAAATAGGTCACCCTGTCATCCAGGGATTTGAGTACACCCTGTCATCCAGAGAGGAGGAGTACACCCTGTCATCCAGAGAGGAGGAGTACACCCTGTCATCCAGAGAGGAGGAGTACACCCTGTCATCCAGAGAGGAGGAGTACACCCTGTCATCCAGAGAGGAGGAGTACACCCTGTCATCCAGGGAGGAGGAGTACACCCTGTCATCCAGGGAGGAGGAGTACACCCTGTCATCCAGGGAGGAGGAGTACACCCTGTCATCCAGGGAGGAGGAGTACACCCTGTCATCCAGAGAGGAGGAGTACACCCTGTCATCCAGGGAGGAGGAGTACACCCTGTCATCCAGAGAGGAGGAGTACACCCTGTCATCCAGAGGTTGGAGTACACCCCGTCATCCAGGGAGGAGGAGTACACCCTGTCATCCAGAGGTTGGAGTACACCCTGCCATCCAGGGAGGAGGAGTACACCCTGTCATCCAGAGGTTGGAGTACACCCTGCCATCCAGGGAGGAGGAGTACACCCTGTCATCCAGGGAGGAGGAGTACACCCTGCCATCCAGGGAGGAGGAGGGGTACACCTTGTCATCCAGGGAGGAGGAGGGGTACACCTTGTACCCCTCCTCCTCCCTGGATGACAGGGTGTACTTCTCCTCCCTGGAAGAGGAAGAGGGAGGTCTGGGCGTCAAAGGATGACATTAGTGACTGCTGCATTTCCCGGAGGTGGGCAGATGTCCGCCTGGCGGAGTCAGCAGCTGAGGTTGGAGGAGCAGGAGGGAAGGGCTGAAGGTTTGGGAGGACAGAGGAGGAGTGGGACGCGCTGATGAGGTGAGTGAAGACGGGCAGGGGAAAAGGGGAGCGGAGGGGTAGGAACAGGCAGGTGTTCTCCCTCTGGGTCTGCCACCCCCGTAAAGTGCTCACTGACCCAGGCAACACTCCTCACCTGACATGGCTCCCACGGCCTGGTCCCAATGCAGCCGAGCGCTCCATTAACCCGCAAAGCAGAGAGGCAGGAGCGCGTTCAGGGACAGGCGCGTTGTTAAAGAGATGAAGGCAACCGTGGGGCCTGGATGTAAAAAAAGAAGGCATTGCCTTGGTTCCCTGATGCTCCGCCTCTACCTCCACCACTACCTTGGTTCCCTGATGCTCCGCCTCTACCTCCACCACTACCTTGGTTCCCTGATGCTCCGCCTCTACCTCCACCACTGCCTTGGTTCCCTGATGCTCCGCCTCTACCTCCACCACTGCCTTGGTTCCCTGATGCTCCGCCTCTACCTCCACCACTACCTTGGTTCCCTGATGCTCCGCCTCTACCTCCACCACTGCCTTGGTTCCCTAATGCTCCGCCTCTACCTCCACCACTGCCTTGGTTCCCTGATGCTCCGCCTCTACCTCCACCACTGCCTTGGTTCCCAAAATGAATGCTACCTTTTACATTCTTCACAGTACCCAGCGAGGGGCCTGACCCCATTGTGACACTGTGTTGTGTTTCCACCAGGAATATGTGAGCAAACAGGGTCTGTACGAGATTTGCACTAATGTTGAAACAGGTCCACATTTCCCTGGCCAGAAGGAGTGTGCTATAAAGGGAATAGGATGCTGTTCACATAATTTGTTCACCAGAACTCACCAAAGGTCAGGTGAGAGGAGGTCTTGGATAAAGGAAAGAGACGCCAAGTCTAACCTTTAATGTTGGTTATCTCTCCCATCTCCCCTTTTGAAGTTAAAACACAATGGCCTTGAGACAGCAATTCAAATTACACTGGTCCAATGACGTTATGCCTGAGGCCTCTTCTACCCTCAGCTCAGAGAGAGAGAGATAGATATGGAGATAGAGACAGAGAGAGAGACAGAGAGAGAGACAGAGAGAGAGAGAGAGAGAGAGAGAGAGACAGAGAGAGAGAGAGAGGGAGACTGCAAGCCCAACAACTTCATTCCAATCCACCACAGCAATGTTTACACTGTCCTTAATTACTATATTCATCCTGTGACCACACACTTCTAATTCTGAAAAGTGAATGAATACCAGTGAAAGAATACCTGTAGGTTTTATACAGGACCAAGACCAGTCTGGTAGTAGATGTAGGTTTTATACAGTACCAAGACCAGTCTGGTAGTAGTTGTAGGTTTTATACAGTACCAAGACCAGTCTGGTAGTAGGTGTAGGTTTTATACAGTACCAAGACCAGTCTGGTAGTATTTGTAGGTTTTATACAGTACCAAGACCAGTCTGGTAGTAGTTGTAGGTTTATATACAGTACCAAGACCAGTCTGGTAGTAGATATAGGTTTTATACAGTACCAAGACCAGTCTGGTAGTAGGTGTAGGTTTTATACAGTACCAAGACCAGTCTGGTAGTAGTTGTAGGTTTTATACAGTACCAAGACCAGTCTGGTAGTAGTTGTAGGTTTTATACAGTACCAAGACCAGTCTGGTAGTAGTTGTAGGTTTTATACAGTAAGACCAGTCTGGTAGTATTTGTATAGATCGGTGTATATTACTCAAGAACAGACTGCAACTTCATTTGAACACTGGAAAGTGTGTAAATACGATCTGCTAAATTTGGTTGAATTGAGCCCTTAACAGTCAAGCAAAAGTGGATCTCTGACAGCGTGACTCCTTGAGATTCTCCCCAGGAGAAATCATGAAATGATTCAGTGATGGCATTGAACCAAGAAGAGCATATTGAGAACTGCTAACTAACACGCTGATTACCAAAAACATCATACAGTATGAAATTACAGTTACCCAGGGGACAAGACAGTCAGATTGAAAATGTCCCAAATTGTACCCTATTCCTTAAGTGCTATCGAAGAGAATGGAGTCATTCCTTTGTAGTAAGGGAATAGCTTGCCATTTGATCGCAGATATTATCTAGCCTGATCAGTGCACCCGTGACGACTGCACTCTCTACAGAATCTAATATTAAGATGTTCATGGAACAATTGGGATTAAAGGAGGAGTTTGTAAGTTCCTCCCTCTAGCGTCTACAAGGGGAATAGCAAAAACAATGTATTTACAAATAGATAGCCTTAGCGACTAACTAGATAACAACTAGCTCGCTAGCTTGGTTATCAGGCTGAAGTTATACAATGTGTTGTTTGGAATCCACATTTGTTTAGCCTATCCTGTCCTTGGTATACCTTTAACAATGCGAAAAGACGCTCTTTGTATATGTTTCCTAGGCTAGTGGAACCGGAAAGACACATATGGGTTCCTCGCTAGCAAGCTAGTTTGCTATGGATGCATAGCTTTCCTGTCAAGTAAAACTGTGGCCAGCTATTCAGGTCCATATCAACCTGTTTATTCTTCAAGTGATGGTTACATTTATTTGTGTTTTCTCCAGAGTTTTATCCCATCTTTGGGACTTGCAACACTGCAAAACAACTCAATCAAAATAATCAACATAAAATTAACGAGGGCAAATCTATAAACATGAAACAGACGGAAATAAGACACTATTTGTGGAGTACACCATTTCAAAATAACTTATTTTCCCAGTGCCCTTTATAATACAATTAGAATGTTTCTGCTGTTGTGTAGTGAGATCACAAAGGGCTTTAAATACAATTTTTAGATCAATAAGCCAAAATCTACTTCATATAATCTTAGTGGGCTTTTAAGTAGTTACATCACTTCTCTAATAGCTACACCCCCAACAGGCAATGCCTCTAATCTGATAGGCTGATAGGCTTCTACATGATATTATTAAAACTCAACAATGATTAACCCTCCCATTAAAAATGCTTCCAGTTTGAAATTTTACACAGATGTTACTCTGTTAACCTTGTTGACCTGGAAATGTACCATAAATATGGCAACCACAGAAGGTTCTTTCAGACACATTTATTTCAGAGTTCTTTGAAATAAAAATGGAGATAAGAGGATTTTTCAAAAAGACTTGAGAGGGTGATCGTGGTTTGACCTGGTAAAAGGGTGGAGAAGAGCAGATTGACACATTTTGAAATTGATGTAATCTATTGATCTTATCAGGTCGTAATCAATTCAAATGTTTTACACTGTTTATTTATTTATGGGTCTCATTTGTCCAGTGTCTTATATTACCCTGAAAGAGTAGTTAATTTCAAGGAAAACAAAATTTTGTATTTCATTCATTACTCACTGATGATGCAATTTCACAAGTTTTTCATTGTTGCATTCAATGAAAAAGTCACGGATAATGCAAACGGCTCGTGTCTTAATTAACGTTGTTCAGTTCGGAGAAAAAGATCACACGCATTCTGCATGAAAACAAAACAAGACTGGTCATAAGCCAGTATTTAAATTTTTTTAATGCCTTTTTGATTTTTTTTTTACTTTCTTTTTAGAGTGTAGTTATAGTATTAAGTTTATGTTCCACGTATATGCAACAGAGATCATACCTGCTCACTCCGGACACCACGGGACCCGTGATGAGATCCATCCCAACCCGAAGTCACTTAATCCCGTGAGACCGCACGCTGACGCTGACTGACAGCTCCCGGTCGTCATAGCAGCCGCATCAGCGGCGCCGCCCCGGCTGGCTTGGAGGGCTGCTGTAATGGAATGCTGTTACAGCTCTGGCGCCAGCGAGTCGGTAGAAGTGGGAGCTTGCGGCGGACCATGGCAACTTGCTACAGCTACGGCAGTGTGTGTTTTGGGCTCTGTTGTGCCAAACCATCATCCGATTGAGTTCAGCTTGGTACAGTAGGGGGAAAAAACGGGCTGCGCTCAAACGCATGGTGAAGTAGCCTAGCATAAACCCACTCCAGATGATGTAGCTCTAGCTAGGATCTTCAAAACCGAACACTGCAATTTAGTATAGGGAAGGTAATAAAAGCTAACAATAGCTGGAAGCTGGATAATTTAATAGAAGTGTTTTGGAGTGGAAATCTTGCGTGCTTAAGACGAAAAACATCTACACCTAACGTAAATCGTTTTGCGTAATAATGCGGGTCTATTTGGCAAACATGTTTGACTTCATTTATATCACCTATACAATCAGAAATAGACTTTAACATAGACTCGAAAACTTCATCTCACATCTAACAGAGAAGAACATCACTTCAGTTCGCGCCTTCACATAACTTCTCAAGAATGCGGAAAAATATACAGAAAAAAACTGTGCCCAATTTCAACCAATGCGGTTGCTTGGGACAGTGATTGGTACTTTCCGGTAGCCAATCTACGTCCAGTTTGCCCTGATGCGCGAGAAGCCCTCTCCAGATCATTTATAAGAATTGACAGCGGGTGCAATGATCGTATTCCGCGAAAACTAGCCGTGCTTACACTAGTTAATTGAATGTGTCAATCGTCATCATGAAAGCAATAAACACGAAGCGGTCTATGAGGAACCACATCTCCAACTCGTCGGAACATACACTCGGCGTCAACCGGAGCAAGAGTCCGATGGATGATACTCTGAGTCTGCTGTACAATATGAACGACTGCTACAATATGCTAAAGGAACTAGTTCCCAGCCTGCCACAAAATAAAAACGTCAGTAAAATTGAGATATTGCAGCATGTTATAGACTATATCTTAGACCTGCAGATCGCACTGGACTCTAGCTCAAACGTCTCCAGTTGCCAGTATCATCCGCGGCGGTTGGGACACGCAGCGTCACCCAGGAATCCCCTAGCAACCATCAACACAGACATCAACCTCCTCACTTTTCAGGTAATAATTTAACAAGTGTATTTGACCAATAATGGCCTTTTGTTTAGGATGGTTTAGAAAACCTGAAACATTGTAAGCTACCTCTGAGGGCCACAGTGCAAAAATTAATTGCTTGACCTGGAACGGAAATACCCCGGAACTCGTTTTGGGTGTGTGTACTGTTTGCACTTACGTGTAGGAGTTCCACAAGGTGTGTAGGAGTTCCGCAAGGCATCTAACTTAATCAGTAAGAGGATCAGGAGCTCAATCAGCAGAATAAAGCAGTGCCAGTAAACGAGTCCCACCGAGGTCAAGCACTGGAAATAACAGTTGTATTATTTTTGTCTAAACTCGACTGTTCTTAATCATGTGCGTTGTTTTCTGTGTACTTTTTTTATATAATAAAAACAGAATTAAACCAAACCTGGTCTAGTTTATCTGTGTAACCGCACGATGTCTAGGGCTGAAAGCTATAGCTACTCCAAACCCACAAAGGGTTTGTTTAACCTTGTTTAATTAACTTTTGTATTTAACTTTTGCTTACATCTTCTGACAGGAAAATATTGTAGAATAAACACTGAATCAACATTATTCACATACCGCTTTTGTATTTCACCTGTATGATCGTTAGGCTACTTACTGTTAAACGGACACGCTGCCTTATACAGTGACCACTGTACCTACTGACGGCAGTGTCAGATACCTCGATCTGTAATGGGGCAAATTGAACAGTGGTTGCCTTTTGTGTTTTCACAGTCAAGTGACCAGCTCACAGGGACTAATGACAGCTAAACCCTCCTCTGCTGCCTGGGTAAGTCTTTCTTTCAATTTAAAACCGTGCATTTTTATTATTTTATTTAGCTGGAATGGTTAAAAACTATTAAGCACTGAGACAATCGGGTGTTCTAGAGAGTAGAGTATCGACTGTTAAATTGGCTAGGCGCTTGCAACGCCAGGATTGTCGGTTCGGTTCCCACGAGGGGCCAGTAATCTGCGTACTCAGTAGGCTACTGCTATGCCGCTCAGAATGGGAGCGTCTGCTAAATGACGTAAATGTATGTTGTTGACCATATGAAACCGCTCTACATGGAATAATCTACTGTATCATGAAATAATAGTCTATGGCCACATAATAGACAGGCTGGCTGCTCCAGTGGGTGGTTGTGGGTTCCTGAAAACTACTGGTCTGTAGATAGCTGTCTGTAAGGAAGCCGGCGCCAGCCAGAGTCATTATAGTTCTAGCATAGATCCATTCCCACGTTGTACTTAGAGGTTGTCAGGATGTTGCCTATTCCTCGCCTCCTTCTGCTTGGAGATTGCCCATTATTTCTTTCTACAGCTTGCGTTCCAAATAGCAAACTATTTTTTTCAATGAGTACCCTGTGGGCCATGATTTAAAGTGCTCTGCGGAAGGAATATGGCGCACATTCAGTGCATGGTTAGCGTAAAACAAACGATGGCTTCCTCGCAGGCGCCAGTGTGTGGCTGTCCACTTCCCAGTTTTTGCGTTAGCATGGCATCTCTTTCAACATGATCAACCTATTTTCTCTACACCATCTTTTACAGGTGTTTGAAACAGGACGTCGTGCTCCCCCCCACTGGCTGGCTGGATTTGCTATTGAGTTGTCACGTTTTATTTTCCTGAAAGGAAATATATCTTGTTTTAAAATGTTATCCATTTACTGGCCTGATATCGTTTCATCCAACGAAAGAATGATACCTCGCTGACAATAATAACACAACGACCGACAGACGGAATGAAGAGTAATGAAGCAAGTTATCTTTCCACAACAGCAGTTTGCCTTTTTGTTAAGGAGGCACATGAAAAAAACGGGGACATTTGCTGTTACCACAGACTAATAGGCACTCACTTATGTATATAAAGATTAAGACATACACCCTCTCTGTATATCGCCAGTTCTGTTGCAGATAATATTCGTTTTATTGTGCTGCATTTTTTTCAAAGACATGTTGTAAATTGCACTTTTATACGATAATAAATTGAATTCCTTATGCTGTACAACAATGTTAATATCCATATTGATTTACATTACCCAATTTCAGTCTCTGACGTTGTACTTGCATTCCCCCACATTAAAAAAGGTTGGGCATCCCATTAACTTGCTATTTAAATCTCAAGAGACTAGGTTTGGATAACAATATAACAAAGCGTAATGTACTGAAGACAGTTTCTTAATCTTCTCCGGTTGTTAGCCAGGATGGTGAGCTGGGAACCATCCACACGAGCAATTCTTTCATTCACAGCACTCATGTCGTTAGGTTCAATTCCCTGTGCCAAGCAAACCAGATATCAACGAATGCCTGCATGACTGTCAGACGCTTAGCATAGAAAGCATCTGCTAAATAGCATCTTTTATACATATTATATAATATAGCGCTTACTAGTACTATGTTTTTGTGGAGAGCACGCCGCCTGCTGGCGTATGTTAAGGAAAAACTGCTGTGTGAAAATATGAGAATACTGGTTTACGCCTATCAGTTGTGACATGCAGATGTCAGTCCGAACGCAGGGTTATGTGGGTACATACAAAAGAACAGACTCCGCAAGCCACTGACATTCAGATTTTATTTTTCAGTCAGACCAGGTCTGACGGCACCTAACGTCTTTTCATAGACAGAATATCACTCATGTTATTTTTTTTCTCTACATGTTTGTCCTCCGGCGAGGCGGTGGACACTAAACAACATCAAGGTGCAAGCAAAAACACAGGACAGCAGTCTGTCTGAACTTTTAACTAATTTGCGTGTGGATTTTGCTTGTTAGTTACGCATGCAACAATAATCTTCAGGGCTCCATTTGTGAATCCGATGCCTGTAAAATGCTTCTATTTTGCTTAATTTCAGTTTATATATTCATTGACAGTGGATTCACAAATCACGAGTTTTTTCCTGGCTTCTACGAGTGCTGTGGTAGAAGTCCGTTCACGACAAACTAATACAGCAAATCACTTTACAACCAATATTAATTACAAAGCAGGACATGCTGTCCCATACATCAAGCGGCAGAGTCAAGTGCAGACTTTAGCTGCTATCAATAATGTTCTGGAGATACTTCTCTTATGTAAGTCTTTCTTAGTTTAAACGCTATTAATACCACATCTAAGAGTCAACGTCCATCCCTTTTACCCTAAATGGAGGGAGAATTGTATTCCAAACGGCATACTATTCCATTGAAGTGTACTCACAACACATAGGGCTCATATTGTTAAAATAAGCCTTAGCTAAAAGCCCTGGGTCTGCTGAAATGAGCAGGACTGTTGAGTTGACTCTCCTCCATGACATTTACTGCCACAGGACAAAGACAAATCCTACACACAATTTTGTTCATTTGGCTCACATGTTCATCTGCATTTAGCCTCTCACAAACACACACACACACACACGCATGCGCATACATACACAATCTTCTATTCTACCAACCTACAAGCTCAATAAATCACTAGCAGACACAGACAGAAGCTACTAACATAAATACTGTTGAGGCAAATGGTTGTAGCCTGGTCCAAGATCTGCCTGTTCTCTGGCCAAGTCCATTACTCATTGTGAAACCAATGACAAGGAGATGATGGGATTGCACAAACGAATGGACACTCAGGCTATCATGCTTGTTCTAGTGCAAGACGACTTCTAGACAGCTGTCCGTCAGTCACGGTGTGTCGTTAGTGTTTAATTACACTGTAAAAAACTAGCTACCGTCAGTTCCACAAGTCACCATTAAGACTGTTAGTAGGGGTCACTTCACTTGACTTCAAGACAACGCGAATACACAATACAACTTACGAGACCTTGGCGCTCTCATTCCGTTTCACTCTACTGTAGGAGTGTGAGGTAGCACGACCCAGCTTCTCAGTTCGCACCAAGGACCATCTGATTCTCACATCGTCATCTATCTACACATTTAGCCTAACTACGTTACTCAGCAGCGCATGCATTTTCAGACGTGAACGATCTGCCCATCTTGCTGGAGTTCCCTCTGAGGGGGTGTCCCTTCCTCGTGGGGCACGGCGAGGCTGTCGGGCCTCACAGGATGCTCTCACGCTCCTCTCCGAAGGTGACCGTGTCAGACGACACGGTTGTGATCTCCGGGGGGTCCCCGGGGTTCAGCCCCCTCTTCAGGTGCACCACGCGGACATTCTCGTTGTGCGGCCCGGGCCTCGTGGTCGACCCCGGGGAGAGGATGACCTCGCTGATGGACGAGGAGGTGGGGGTGGAGCAGGTGGTGTCGGTGGAGCCGACCGGGGCCCTCTGTCCGGTGCGCTGGTGCTGAACGTTGGTGTTGTTGTTGAGGGTGGTGTTGCTGGGCGTGCGGTTGAGGTTGTAGCTCTTGGACGCGGGCCAGCTCTCTTCGGGGCTGCTCGCCAGCAGGCTGAAGCGGTCTTCGGAACAGATGGACATGCGAGTCACGTTCGGGTCCTGGAGACCACTCAGACTGTTGGGCAGCCCCCTCTTCCTGGCCGCCACGCCCTGGCTGTCATCCCGGTCCAGCTCGATCAGGTTGGCCCTCTCCAGCTGGGACAGGTCGGCCTCCTCGTCCTGAAGGGAATGGTTGGGCGAGCTCTCGTTGGAGCGCACGCCGGAGTCGGACGAGTCCTTCTTATCCAGCAGGGCGTCGGACAGGTACTCCTTCCCCTTAGCCAGGACCAGGGTTCCGGTCCCGGAGGACGCTCTGGGCTCGCCCGGCTTCTTCCCGTCGCCCAGCAGCGGAGCGTCGGAGTTCTCAGAGTCCTCGTCGTCGCTGGTCAGCTTCTGGTAGCGCAGACCGCCGGCGGCCTTCATCTTGAGGTCTGCGGCGCCCTGGAACAGGCCGCTGCCCCTGTCACTGGACCCGGACGCCTTGCGCCCAAGCAGGGTCCGGGAGGAGCCGTGGGGGTCCTGCTTCTCATCCTCCTCCGTGATTGGGTCCAGGGGCGATTCTGCCGCAGTGAAGTCCGGGGCGTCTACGGCGGCGGGCTTGGCGGTGCCCCTCTTGATGACGGCCTTGTCCTTGGCTTTGTCCTCTGAAGGGGTCATGAACTGGTTGGGGTGGGGCTGCACCGGCTTCTCCCCTCCGCCTCCGGCCACCTCCAGCGTGGCCATCTGGGCGATGTATTCCTGGTAGGCGCTGCGGTACTCCGACTGCTGCTTCTCCGTCAGCTTGACGATGTCGTTGGACGACTCCTGGGAGTTGAGGCTGGACATGCTGGGGGTGCGGTGGGTGGGGGCCTGGGGAGAACAGAGACATGAGACACAAGGCTGAGAGGCGGGCCGAGGCCCTGAGCTGGGGGCTAAGACATTCTGAGAACGTCCCTGGCTTTCCCCCGAAACCCTGCTTGGAGGATTATATGTTTTTGTCTTACACCCCCCCCCCCGAGTCTGGGAATCGTTCAAGCAGGATTTAGGGACAGCCAAGGAGTTTATTGAAAGTTCCCAGTGTCCTTCAACCCCATCCGTAATCACCTGGTTTCCGGAGGTTGTGCGCCGTGCTGCGTTATTGTAATTAAACACTCGCCTTCACAGTCCTGTACATACTGGTTCAGCACACAAGGCGTGACAGCTCAGTTCCAGTCTTCCTGGTCCCCCCTAACGCATCGCCCCGTAGACCCCTCTCACCATCCATGTGTTGTTGCTGTGTCGGGGGGGCTCGTCCAGACCCACGTTGCTGAGCTCCTCGAAGCTCAGGTTGAAGCTGTACATGGGCGAGTTGACGTCGAGGCTGGCAGTGCCAGCGTGGGGCGGCGCCACCTCCCGCCTCAGTTCCCCGTGGCCGGCCACACTGCTGCCCACCTCGCTGGGCGCCTCCTCGTGAAGGACCTGGCTCTCCACGTGACGCATCTCCAACACCTAAAAGGAGGAGAAGGAATAGGAGGAAGACGGAGAAGGGAGGAGCAGGAGGTAGAAAGTGGGAGGAGCAGGCAGTGGAGGAGGAATGGGTAGAGGAAAGGGGAGGCGCAAGAAGGGGGACAAGACGGAGAACAGACGACTGATTTATGTACCAAAGCAGCAGCAGGTGAAGCTGGTGTCAAATATACAGCAGATGGAAAGACAGCGAGACCAGGTGTAGAACCCACCGTTCCCCTGAACAGCTGCCAATCTCCAAAGTTCATTTTCATTTCGTTCTTCAGTTCATCGATGTTGCACTGGGTCAGGACTCGACCATTCACATTGGCCTGGGAGGAAGAGGCGGCAGGTTAGCTGATAGCAGAGACAACCCAGCCAGAGACTTCCCTCGCTGAAGCTCACCTTCTTGATGGTGGCTGCGTACTGGGTCAGCATGCTCTGGTCGATGCCATCGATCTGTTTGACGCGTTCGCACACTGCGTCGGTGTTCATGGAGCTCAGCAGCACGGCCGGGGCAGCAGACACCACGGATGCCGGACCCTGTCAGACACGGGCGGGCCCAGAACACAAACGACCAGACGGAGGGTCAACCACAATCAAATGCAGTGTGACCAGCGACCTGCTGGTTAATCCTCTGTCTCGGGTGACATTGGGTGCTAGCCTCAGCAGTACACAACCTCTCCCCGCATGAGTAGAAACGCAATGAAATAGAATCCACAGCTAAAAAAAATTGGTGAAACCCCCCATAGACTTGGACCTGGACTGCAACGCATTGTTGTTGAGAGTGGAGCGATCTCATCACATTGGAATGACAGCGGACCCCAGGTTAACAGGTGGCTGCGGCGCTAGTCCCAAGCTGTCAGTCGATTGGGGAATACTGTTACGGAACTTAAAAACCTTGGATGGGGCAGGAAATTGCATGTCCAACAATCACTGATAAATAACTATTGCTAGATCATAGACATAAAATCACTAGAACAAACAGCCCCTCGGACCACCGCACTGACTTGAATGAGGATGTGCCCTCTAGCAATTTCTGTCAGTTAAAAGTGACACTGCTCAGGTGAATGGAGGAAAGGCTTGTTTTAGTGATACACACCAGGAAGAAAGCCACTCTGGCTGAGGAGAAAATGCACAGCGAAGCACATTATTACTAATCCACTATTCACAACGGTTGGTTTCGGGTCTTTATGAAACCACAGGCTACACATCCAAGGCCACCGACTCTGACAGGGACCGCTGTCTTCATAGCAGGTGTGTGACGGTTTCCGGTAAGTAGAGGACATCAGCTATAGGCACCAGATATTATACAACATTTGACATGCTTATTGAGACCGAAAAATAAACTGATTAAATAGAATGGGTTACTAATGTATGGTGTGTATTACAAAGTTACAAAATGTGTGTACTTGTAAACGGGGTCTAAATCAGTAATGCAACGTCAAGGACAGCAGAGCTATAAGCAGATCAATGGTTTAACAAGGCGTTTAGGATTTGCATCAGTCAGTATCATAATGAGGGAGCCACAAAATAGCCACACTCAAAACACTACTGGAGATTTCTAGAAGCTACACTGGACACGTAGCTACCGCTTTTGTAGAACCCACGACACTTAATTGTTTTTGTGAAGAGCCTGAATGTTATGATATGTTGAGCAGGGAATAGAGCATGAACGCCATGTTATAATGAGCGGTAAATGAAGCCTGAATGTCATGTTATACTGAGCGGTAAATACAGCCTGAATGTCATGTTATACTGAGCGGTAAATACAGCCTGAATGTCATGTTATACTGAGCGGTAAATACAGCCTGAATGTCATGTTATACTGAGCGGTAAATACAGCCTGAATGTCATGTTATACTGAGCGGTAAATACAGCCTGAATGTCATGTTATACTGAGCGGTAAATACAGCCTGAATGTCATGTTATACTGAGCGGTAAATACAGCCTGAATGTCATGTTATACTGAGCGGTGAATGGAGCCTGAATGAAATGTTATACTGAGCGGTAAATACAGCCTGAATGTCACGTTATACTGAGCAGTGAATAGAGCCTGAATGTCATGTACTAATGAGCAGTGAATAGAGCCTTATTGTCATGTTATTGTAACAGTTAATTGTATCACTCTTGAGTGAAGAGCTAATATGCCTTGTAGTCACCACTATTTTCCAGAATAGCGATGATGATATGAGAGGTGTGACTTGAGGAGCAGGTTCAGGAGCAGCAAAAAATCTAGAAAAGTCTACGATGTCATATTATACGGTGGCGCTGCTCACCCCCAGGTTTCACAGACATTAATCGGGGGCTCATACTGTCTGCAAATACACGTGTCCTGTGTAGCATTCTTTTCTAATTCCCAGTTCCCATTTGAAAGGGCAGGCTATGTTCCCAAGGTGCATGCTGGGAAAGCGAAGGTCAGAGATCAGATTACTTCTGAAGGTAGTTAGTTTGTGGGTGTTAGAGGAGGGCAGCATTAGTGGAAGGAGTACAAAGTCGGTGTTAGGGACAAGACCCAAGGGGTGTTCAGTACCTGCTTCTTTGTCAAAGACGCTACCTTAAACTGCTGGGAGAGGAGGAGAAGAGTGGTAGAGGAGAACATAAGAGGAAGGGGCGGACAAAGATTAGGGCCTTTAACAGAGATGGGAGAGAACATTAAGAAGACAGACAGATTACATCATCATCGTCAGAGGTGAACGAGACATTAAGGACAACAGACTTTCAAAGACATGGAGAGACAGAGAGAGTGGGAAAGTGTGAGACAAAAACAACATAAACAGGGAGGGCATTTGGCTTCAATGTGAGGATAATTATAATATGTTGTATATTTAAAGAGTGCTCAGTGTCTTGGCAGCTGTGGGGCTGTGGTAGGAAAGCCAATGTTTCAGTGTGACTATGAATGTGTTTGAGGAGGAGGGGTCTGACACGCAAAGAGAAAGAGAGAGCGGAAGCATGTTTTTGCAACAGGGTGTGTGTGTTTCTAGTGGAACCGCCTTCTCCGTTAGAACACAAATAAGATTTTTTTATTTTTACGTTCACGCAATGTAAATCGTATGGTTAATAGAATATGACAGGATAGTAATGTACTTGTCAATGACATAATAATAATGAATAGTTTCTAGGTGCACTACGTCTATGTTCTACACACCGGTGCTAAAGTCTAATACTTACAAGTCCACTGCTTGGATCCCGGAGATAGCCAGTTTTAAGTGGGAATGGGCGTGGCGGAGGTGCATGAACGGGGAAACTGGCCATGTATTGGCGCGGCAGCTGGTAAACATGGTGGGGAAAGTATGGCTGGATGGCCATGGATGTCAGGGAGAAAGGAAACACATTTAATAAAAAAAACACAACAGTATGAAACCAGCCGAGCAATGATTGGGGAGTCTGGTTATGTGATGGTATGATGCCTACACAGGTGTGCTTTAATGAAAATAGCCCCATTTAAATGAACACATAATTAATTGGACCTCGCGTTCCAAATTATTATGCAAATTGGAATTAAGCGTCATAAACATTAAACATTTAGTTTTTCAATCAAACTCACGGATGGTATTGTGTCCCCGGGCTCTCTGGATCACTGAAATCAATCTCAGACACCTGTGATAATTAGTTTGCCAGGTGAGCCCAATTAAAAGCACACTGCTTAAGAAGGATGTTCCACATTATTAAGCAGGCCACAGATTCCAGGCAATATGGGAAAGAAAAGGGATCTATCTCTGCTGTGGAAAAGCGTCAAATAGTGCAATGCCTTGGACGAGGTATGAAAACATTAGATATT
The DNA here is from genome assembly GCF_011004845.1 of Esox lucius. Lineage (NCBI taxonomy): Eukaryota > Metazoa > Chordata > Actinopteri > Esociformes > Esocidae > Esox > Esox lucius. The sequence goes on from NC_047582.1 coordinate 34,057,106, forward strand.
TCACCAAAACTTAAGCGGGATCATTTTACTGTAAAGAGATTTGTGGCTGATCCAGAGCACAGATGGGTTCGTGCAGGTAAAGGTACAATGAGGAAGGTTATTGCCAGACAAATTCCTTGGATTAAGAGAGCAGCTGCTAAACTGCCATTACAAAGCAGCAAACAGGTATTTGAAGCTGCTGGTGCATCCGGAGTCCCGTGAACATCAAGGTGTAGGATCCTCCAGAGGATGGTTGGTGGATGGTCCAGATGGATGGAGTAGTGGATGGTTGGTGGATGGTCCAGATGGATGGAGTAGTGGATGGTTGGTGGATGGTCCAGATGGATGGAGTAGTGGATGGTTGGTGGATGGTCCAGATGGATGGAGTAGCGGATGGTTGGTGGATGGTCCAGATGGATGGAGTAGTGGATGGTTGGTGGATGGTCCAGATGGATGGAGTAGTGGATGGTTGGTGGATGGTCCAGATGGATGGAGTAGCGGATGGTTGGTGGATGGTCCAGATGGATGGAGTAGTGGATGGTCCAGATGGATGGAGTAGTGGATGGTTGGTGGATGGTCCAGATGGATGGAGTAGTGGATGGTTGGTGGATGGTCCAGATGGATGGAGTAGCGGATGGTTGGTGGATGGTCCAGATGGATGGAGTAGTGGATGGTTGGTGGATGGTCCAGATGGATGGAGTAGTGGATGGTTGGTGGATGGAGTAGTGGATGGTTGGTGGATGGAGAAGTGGATGGTTGGTGGATGTCCACCATGTCCCAATAAGGCTGTGACGGCAGCAAGGAGGTGGCGGGGTCATGTTTTGGGCTGGAATCATGGGGAGAGAGCGGGTAGGCCCCTTTAGGGTCCCTGTAGGTGTGTAAATGACCTCGGCAAAGTATGGAGTTTCTGAATGACCACTTTCTTGTGCCTTCCGTAGCAAAATCATCTTCATGCATGACAATGTACGATTTCATGCTGCAGAGAATACCTCTGTGTCATTGGCTGCTATAAAAGGAGAGAAACTCATGATGTGGCCCCCATCCTTTTGATTTCAGTAAATATGACCTCCTAATGCTGCAAGTTCAACAGATGACCATTTTCAGTTCTTTACAACCTATAAAATGTTTTGCAACTCGGTTGTGCATGATCATTTGGAACAGTGCATTTAAAAAAAAAAAATTGTGGAAAACATACTGTTTTCATTGGGTGATTTGTTCAATGAAATTTGACAGTTGACAACTTGGAAATTACACTGACTGTCATTTGCATTTACTATTTTGGAAAATCAGTGTAAAATATAATTTGCATAAAAATTTGGAACGCGGTGTACATACGTGTGTAGAGCGTGTTTGTGTGTAAGTGTGCATGTAGGTATCTGTTCATGTGTCTGTTTGTGTATGTATGTACTGTACACGTTTTGGGTCACATGAATTGGGAAAACTGAAACAATGCAAAACTATAAATAACATACAGATGACAAACCAAAATATATAATAAATAAAAAGGTGACTAAATGCCTGGTGTGAATAGTGAGGTGACGCGTCAAGGTCCAAATCCCTTTGTTCCACCACCTGGGAATCGCTCAGTGGGCAACGCATAACCGAATCAGCTACTGACATGACCGAGGCTTCGATTCAGACCACCTACAACTCAGCCTGAGAAGACACGGCCCAGGAGGACTGAAGAGGGACGGCCCAGGAGGACTGAAGAGGGACGGCCCAGGAGGACTGAGAAGGGACGGCCCAGGAGGACTGAGAAGGGACGGCCCAGGAGGACTGAGAAGGGACCCGCGGCTGAGCGCTCCCTCCCTGAAACCCACCCTGTTGTAGAAGGGGTGCTGGGGCCCGGCCAGGCCGCTGTAGTAGCTGCTGTGGGGTGGAGGAGGTCCGACTCCCGCAGGGTTGAAGGGCCCGTTGAAGGAGGCGGACGGGGAGCAGCCCGACATGCCCGACTGCTGGCTGTACATGGAGGCCGGGCGGGGAGCGGCCTCCTGGCACGGCATGCTGGGATAGGTCATCGCTCCCATGCTCATCTGTTCCCTGGCGGCCCTCACGTCTGGAGATGGACAAGACACGGTTGACACGGTCGACACGGTCGACACGGTTGACACGGTTGACATTTAATCCAGTTTAAGAAAGTGGTCTGCCTCTTTATGAAAACAGTTGGATCTGCCTCTGGACATGGCACACATACATCTTAACTCGAAAAGGTTACCGCTAAAGGTTTTAAACAGACTAATTATTTGAATCACAGACACGGCTAGCTATTCAACCCCTCACCTGAGGCATGCCCTTCTAAAGAAGACAAGGGGAAGCAGACGGAAAGAAATTAAAATAATTCAAATCAGTCATTCATCCGCTAAATCCAAACTGTATCCAAATCATAGACAACTGTAATTCAATTGGAAAAGACCAGGATGCCATCTGGAATAAATCTAAGACGTATCACACTGACTCTGATGGAATCTGATCATTTGGTGAGAAACTAACACAGTTACAGTGAGCGGAAAGAAAGGATTTGATCCCCTGCTGATTTTGTACGTTTGTCCACTAAAAATTTTATAAATTGATTTGCATTTTAATGAGTGAAATAAGTATTTGATCCCCTGTCAATCAGAAAGATGTTTTGTTATTCTGTCTCTCACTGTTCAAATAAACCTACCATTAAAATTATAGACTTTGTTAGTGGGCAAATGAACAAAATCAGCAGGGGATCAAATATTTTTTTGTTCTCCATCACTTTGTTCTCCATCACTATGTTCTCCATCACTATGTTCTCCATCACTATGTTCTCCATCACTTTGTTCTCCATCACTATGTTCTCCATCACTATGTTCTCCATCACTATGTTCTCCATGACTATGTTCTCCATCACTATGTTCTCCATTACCTGCGATGATCTCTCGTAGTTTGGGGTCCAGGTTGACAGTACAAGGAAGGAAGGTTTTGATGTCGCGGGCGTTCAGGACTGGTGTGCGAGAGGAGAGGAACACCTCGAAGCTTCGCACGTCCCCGTCGATCTCCAACAGGGGCTCAACGTCTTTAGTGGTGGGAATGTTCTTGGAGATCCTGAAACATGAGAACACAGATTGAATAGATATGTGAAATATGAAGACAGGTCAGGACAGTGATTGCTATGTAGATTTAAAGATTCCTGTTAAACAATTATTTAAAGATTACTCACAAAAAATAAATGCAACATAAAGAATCTTTATTAAAAATGTGTTTTAAGGAGACTCTACATTACCTCTGACAAATAGTATTGGGTGTAGTTTTAGGGGACTCTCTACATTACCTCTGATAGATTGTACTGGGTGTAGTTTTAAGGAGACTCAACATCACGTCTGATAGATAGTATTGGGTGTAGTTCTAAGGAGACTCTACATTACCTCTAATGAACAGCATTGGGTGTAGTTCTAAGGGTACTCTACATCACCTCTGATAGATAGTATTAGGTGAAGTTTTAAGATCACCCCTGATAAAGTGTTGGGTGTAAATTTAAGTGCACTACATTGCCTTTGATATACTCTTGGGTGTAACTACATTACATCTGATATAGTATCGGGTTTAGTTTTAAGACTACATTACCTCTGATATAGTATTGGGTGTTGTTTCAAGACTACATAACCTCTGATATAGTATTAGGTATAGTTTTAAGACTACATTACCTCTGATATAGTATTAGGTATAGTTTTAAGACTACATTACCTCTGATATAGTATTAGGTGTAGTTATTAGACTACATTGAATCTAATATAATATTGCTGTAGTTTTAAGGGGACTACATTACCTCTGATATAATACTGGGCGTAGTTTTAAGACTATTAGTTCTGATACTGTATTGAGTGCAGTTTTAAGACTACATTACTTCTAGTATAGTATCAGGTTTAGTTTTAAGGGGACTACATTACCTCTCGTAGATGGTCTTGAGGGCAGCCTGGTCTGGGATTCCGTCTGTCTCCTCCAGGAACAGGATGAGCCAGGACGTCCTGTAGGGCCACGTCTCTGTCAGGTTGATCCATGACGCCAGTCTGTCCCAGTTAAATGTAATCTGATTGGCCCTCAGCAGACGACCTGCAGACGGTAACAACAGCATGGTCAGAACAAAAACCAACACCAATGTCAATGCTAAGCGCAGTGGTAAACAGAGTCATTACTGTGTGTGTGTCTCTGTGTGTGTGTGTGTCTGTGTGCGTGTGTCTGTGTGCGTGTGTGCGTGCGTCTGTGTGTGTGTGTGCCTGTGTGTGTGTGTGTGTCAGTGTCCCACCTGTGACAGAGACGATGTTGAGGAGTCTTCTCATGGTCTGGGGGCTGATGTCACTGAACCAGTCCTCCGTCACAAGCAGCTTGCTCAGGTCGAAGGACATCTGCCTGGTGACAGTCCTCTGCATCTGACGCCGCCGATATGTATCCTGAACACAGAGACTCAACATTAACATCTCATTCATTCAGTATCCTTTAATATCCTTTTCATTTTATTTGTTTGTTGGTTTTCAATACAACACTTGGTGAAATTATTTCACTGTGCCAGTTCTTTTTGATACACGGAAATAAGCACATTTTGACAATACTGTGATAATACTGATGAGGTGATAATTTCGGTCACTAGAACCGTGATATGAAATGTCCATGCCGTTTAATCTCTAGAGGAAACGGCAATGAAACAATGGCTCGCTGAGTGTTGAATGTCATTTCAGCATCATGCATATATGTATTCCATCCTATGACCAGAGAGCGGCAGACCATAATAACTCCTGGCGCTCAGAGGACCTCGTAACGACTCATCTTGGTTGTCAGGGTGATGGAACCTGTTGGGACCTGGACGGGTGACGTCACGCCTGGGTACTATAAAGGAAACGACAGGTGGTGGGCGTCGACCTGATTGGTGGGGCCGCTCTCCAATTGGTTGGTAGACTAAGCAGAGGGTGGAGTCACACGGTAAGATGTTTAGGGGACAAGGTACGCGGTCATAAGGCCTCCCAACTCTCCTTTCATCCGTTTGACGGTCGCCGATGTGAAAAAGGGCTTTGTAAAATACACTTGACCGATCGCCTGAGGACGACATGGGGGAGTCTTGTAAAAAGCCTTCTCAAACACTGGTAAATGTCCCGTTAATACCACGTCGGTCAATATCGCCCGCCGACTGCAAAGCAACTGAAACACAGAAACCTCTGTCTTAACTCTCCGAAACAGGTGAGAGAACTGTGAGACAACGGCGAAGGCAGTGGTCAGGAGGCTTCCAGCTGGCAACTCGCGCTAATCTTCCATCATGTGGTTTGGTGGGAAGAAAACAATGGTGGATTAGATTAAGGCCTCATTAGATTAAAGCGAGAGTAAGAGCAGCAAGTGAACTGACACACTGAATTTTAAAAACACAATGTGATCAGAACCTCCTGATACACTAAGTCTTTAAATCACGCTGTCCAACGTGGTATCGGGAGTCTCTGCATGCGAAATGGCGGCCTATTCATTGAAGCACAGTGCGTATGACGAGAAAAGAGGTCCATTCCCTCCTGAACTGATGGATTTTACAAGCAGGATTTCGGGAAAACCTGGGAATGTCTGGATTGTTATTGGAAGATGAAAAGGCTAAAAACTATGACACTACAAAGCACCTGCGTAAGGTTGAGTGTCACTGTGTGGACATGGAGTTATACATCCATATCTTTAGATCTTTTCCCTTTTGACCTGCCCCCGCCCCCCTCTCCCCCCACCCAATCAAGGATTATTCTGCGAATGGCGGCAGCCCCGCAGGCCACACCCTGTCCCTCTTACCCGTCGGTTCAGTGTGCTCTTGCTGCCAAACTTGGTCATCTCCCCGATGCTGTGCTGCGATAGCTTCCTGTCCAGCTCCTCGTGCCAGCCTGAACATGGACGCAGGGACAGGCAGAAACGGGAGACAATGTCCATTAGACACCAGTGACGATACCAGCGGCAACAACATGACACGTATTTGTGTACCGACAGAACATGCACAGATCTGAATGTGGGTCTCCCCCACGTCCACACGTGTCCGCGTGGTCCAAGATCCCGTCACACACGCGCGGGCGTGTGTGTGAGTGTGCGCGCGCGTGTAAGTGAGTTTCTTTTTTTACCGTCCGACTGGTACTGATTACCGTCAGCGTTCCCAGTGTCTCCGTTGGTGGGGACGGGGGCACACATCTTCTTGGCACTGCTCAGGCCGCGGCTGTTCAGAAACACGGGCAGGTGGACGATGTTCCTCATGTAGTCGTGGCCGTTGATGTTGGAGTCCCGGAGAACGCTGTTCAGGTTCTGGTTGATGGCCTTGATGATGATGTGGGGGTCACTGGCGAAAATGGAGATGAAGGGGCCTTTGGAGAACAGCACCCTGACCTGGAGAAGCAGGGGGGACAGAGGTACGGTGTGTGAGAGTGGCCAACATACTGTGTGTGGTGTGTGGGAGTGGCCAACATACTGTGTGTGGTGTGTGTTGGAGTGGCCAACATATTGTGTGTGGAAGTGGCCAACATATTGTGTCTGGCGTGTGTTGGAGTGGCCAACATATTGTGTGTGGTGTGTGTTGGAGTGGCCAACATACTGTGTGTGGTGTGTGTTGGAGTGGCCAACATATTGTGTGTGGAAGTGGCCAACATATTGTGTCTGGCGTGTGTTGGAGTGGCCAACATATTGTGTGTGGTGTGTGTTGGAGTGGCCAACATATTGTGTGTGGTGTGTGTTGGAGTGGCCAACATATTGTGTCTGGCGTGTGTTGGAGTGGCCAACATATTGTGTGTGGTGTGTGTTGGAGTGGCCAACATATTGTGTGTGGTGTGTGTTGGAGTGGCCAACATATTGTGTGTGGAAGTGGCCAACATATTGTGTCTGGCGTGTGTTGGAGTGGCCAACATATTGTGTGTGGTGTGTGTTGGAGTGGCCAACATATTGTGTGTGGTGTGTGTTGGAGTGGCCAACATATTGTGTGTGGTGTGTGTTGGAGTGGCCAACATATTGTGTGTGGTGTGTGTTGGAGTGGCCAACATATTGTGTCTGGTGTGTGGAAGTGGCCATTGTGTGTGTGTGTGTATTTGTTGGTTCTATTGTATTCTAAAACTCCTCTACAGCCTCCTCCTCAACTGCATTGTCTTGTCGTGCAAACTGCTCGTGCTGCTGCTGTCAAGCGGCTGGAGAAATGTCTCGAAACGTTTCAGGGTCGTTGCTTATTATTACAAAGCCGCGTCCCACAGAAGACCCATCATCCTCCAAGGAACATGAATGTCAGATGACCATGTCCCTCCACGAGATTAATCCAGTTACAGACAACTCTGTTACGGTAAATCATCAGAACTGCCGTGGCAGCTTCCTGGATCTTTGTGACTGACGTATAACTGGATGTTCTTTTACCTCTTTTTCAGAATTAACTCAATTTATCGTTTGACACGGTCAAACCATTGCTTTATTGTTACCCTGTGTGTTTGTGTATGTGTGCGTTCACATGCTGTGTGTTTGTGTATGTGTGTGTGTGTGCGTTCACGTGCTGTATGCGTGTGTATTTGTGTATGTGTGTGTGTGTGCGTTCACATGCTGTATGCGTGTGTGTTTGTGTGTGTGCGTGCGTTCACGTGCTGTATGCGTGTGTGTTTGTGTATGTGTGTGTGTGTACGTTCACGTGCTGTATGCGTGTGTATTTGTGTATGTGTGTGTGTGTGTGTTCACATGCTGTATGCGTGTGTGTTTGTGTGTGTGCGTGCGTTCACGTGCTGTATGCGTGTGTGTTTGTGTATGTGTGTGTGCGTGCGTTCACGTGCTGTATGCGTGTGTGTTTGTGTCCATGTGGGGTAGAGTTTGTCAGCTGGTAAATTAAGTTTTTTTGGCTGACTAAATAGATTCTAAGCGGATAAACGCTGGCCAAACTGTCAAGGATTGCCAATCACACAGGCCAGTTTCGCACTTCGGCACCTTTGTCCATCGTCTGGTGTGCCTCCTCATGCAAAGGTGTAAAATATACAAAGTCAAATTACTCGACTGTGTTCAGCAAACTTCCTAAGTAAGAATCAAATGACCAGGTAAAGATAGTTCAGAACTAGCCAGTGACCTGAACTGATCCTTTATATTTGTCACTGGTTAGTTCTGAACTACCCTTTGCTGGTTATATAGGTGTTAACTGGAAACCTTCCTCACTTGGCGAACCCATCTGAACCCACCCAAACTTTTAGTTTGTACTTTTTAGAACTCTGGCTCCTTGCTGAGGAGAGAGAGGGAGACCTGGGGAAGATGGCTGACCGTGAAGACGCTGGGCTTTTTCATGTGGGATGGAACTGCATTATGGGATTGTTGAGATTGCGGATTGTTGACGTGCTGTACGCTGCCTGCTGTTACCTACCTGGCTACCTGCCAAACTTTTTTCGAATTAACTCTATATAAACTTATTGGTCAAAATTCTATTTTAAGTGTTTTACCAACGCAATATTTTTATCTGTTGACCTCTTACCCAACTTTACTACACCGGGACTCTTTTTGGACATAATTAACGGAACTACTCACCCCTGAACAACCGATGCTAAGTATCATTAAAATGCCTTATCACTGTGATTGTTGTAGCAAAAACAAGGAGGAGAACTATCGTCTTCAGTTAAAGATAGCAGAGTTAGAGGCTTGGCTTCTGACGCAAATGTCAGGCAAGGATTATGCTAGTGTAGAAATAGAAAAATCTGCGTCAGTGCCACCAGGAAGAAACAATAGTTTTGTTAGCCCCCCGTCGACCAGTTAAACCTGAATCGTTGCTAAATCCAACTGAGACTTTCAACAGGTTTTCCCCCTAAAAATTTCCTGAACCTCCCTGACCAGGTGTCAATGGGGACACTTGAATTTTTTGATACCGGCTTTTTTGATATCAGCTAGACCCGATTCTAACAAAATTACTCAAGGAGCTATTTCCTGTGCTAGGTCAGCCAATGCTGAACATCCTCCGGATGTGTACCAAATTCACTAAAAATAGCTGACAAGTCAAAGGTATGCTTTGGTGTTCCTCAAGGCTCGGTTCTGGGCCCAATATTGTTCTCACTTTATATGCTCCCTCTGGCCGATGTAATCCGAAATAACAATGTACATTTTCACTGTTATGCTGATGACACCCAGTTATATATTTCAATGAAGCATGGAGAAGCCCCTAAATTAGCTACTTTGGAAGCATGCGTTTCAGATAGTAGGAAGTGGATGACAGAGAATTTCTTGCTCTTAAACTCAAGGAAAACAGAAATGCTCGTTTTAGGACCCAAAAAACAAAGAGCGTTGTTAGCAGATCTCACTGTGAACCTCGACAGCTGCATGGTCGTATCCCACAAAACTGTAAAAAACCTCCGCGTTACCCTTGACCCTGACCTCTCCTTTGAAGAACATATAAAATATGTCTCAAGAGTTGCTTATTTTCATCTTCGAAACCCTGCAAAAATTAGAAACTTTTTATCAAAAACTGAGGCAGAAAAACAAATCCATGCTTTCGTTTCTTCTAGACTAGATTACTGCAATGCTCTTCTCTCTGGTTATCCAGAAAAATTAATAAATAAACTTCAATTAGTGCTGCACACGGCTGCTAGAATCCTAACTAGAACAAATACATTTGAACACATTACTCCTGTCCTAGCGTCCTTACACTGGCTGCCTGTTAGTGTTAGGGCTGATTTTAAGGTTTTACTCTTAACCTATAAATCAATACATGGAGTTGCTCCTACTTACCTTGCTGAAATGATCCAGCCATACATACCTACACGTAACCTACGATCGCAAGATGCAGGCCTTTTAATTGTACCTAAAATTTCTAAACAAACAGCCGGAGGCAGGGCCTTCTCTCATAGAGCTCCACTACTGTGGAATGATCTGCCAATTAAGGTTAGAAATGCAAACTCAGTGCAAACTTTCAAGTGTCTACTAAAAACTAATCTCTACAGCACGGTTTATAATTAGGTGTAGCCTGGCCCGGGGGTGTGAAGGTGACCAGTAGGCTTGATACTGTCCACCCTTGCTGTCTTGCCAGGTGGGCCCTCGTCGCCACTGGGATGCCCTCCCTCCAATGCCTTTCAGGGGAAGAGTCACTGGCTTGTTGTTGTCGCATTTGTGCAATTGGGCTGTACTCTGCTGGCAATACTCAGCCCTCATTCAGGGGGGTTGCGGTTGGTGGGTGTCCCTTTGGTTGATGCCTGGCAATGTGGGTGGATTGATTTCCTGCCTGTTGGGCCCTGTCCGGGGCCTTTCCCGGGTAGGGCCACAGTGTCACCGGACCCCCCGTTTCAGTTCCAAGGTGTTACGCTGCTATATTATTGTGCTGGGGGATATGAGGGATGCACTTTCTAACTTTTCTCAGTCTCCTCCAGTTAAACATTTTAGGAGGGGATGAGGTCCTGGTCCACACCTGCCGAGTATCTGGTTTGGGGGGCCTGTTGCTGTCCCTGTCCTTGTCCGCCTGGTCATACTTTTGACCTAGTCTAAAATCAAATAGACTCTGGATTTAGCCCAGAGAAATGTATAAATTATTCCAATTGGACTCTTAATATCTCACCTGGCACAGCCAGAAAGGACTGGTCACCCCTCTGAGCCTGGGTCCTCTCTAGGTTTCTTCCTAAAATTCGACCTTCTTAGGGAATTTTTCCTAGCCACTGAAATCCAACACTACTGTTGTTTGCTCCTTGGGGTTTAAGGCCGGGTGTCTCTGTAAAGCACTTTGTGACAACTGCTATTGTAAAAAGGGCTTTATAAATAAATGTGATTGATTGATGTGAGTAACAGAGTAAATGTAAGGAACAGGTAGAGGGAATGTCCTCCGGGGCTCCGCTCTATCTCCTAACGGATACAGATGAGAAGACTGTCGGCATGGCCAAACGCCAAACGCCAGAGCCCCCTGCATCCGTTTCCTGGGTGCCTCTTACCGTGTCCAACATCTGCAGAACTTTGTCCTGCTCACAGGAGTCCAGCCCGTCTATGATGACAGCCAGGCGCGTCTGGTTCTGAGTGAAGCCGTCGATCGTCTTCGCCATCCTCGCCATCAACTCCACCTCGTTCTTCAGTACCTGCAGAGAGACGAGGAAGCAATGGGGAGTGGTGACGGAGGAGTGCCAGAAGGATGAAGTCGGCTGAAGAGGTCAGACGTGCCTGTGTGGTGTGTGTGTTTGCGACCGTCACCTTCATAAAACCCTCGCTCTTCAGCTTGTGCAGGTTGTTGGCGGCGCCGTGCAGCCTCTTCCTCTGAGAGTTGAGCACAGAGTCGGCCACACGCCACCACGTCCTGCAGTTGACTACCAGTGCCAGACCCACCACGCTGGCAACGGAGATCAGCACAGCGTTGGCCGTCTGGCTGGCCCCGTCCACCCGGAACACGGCCAGGACCGCCACGCCCGTCATCAGGCACCCCAGGATGAAGATGAAGATGACAAAGGACGGGATGCAGCATGTCTTCTTCCACTTCTTCCTCCCTAAAGCACATTTTTATTTATTTTATTAAATATTAAATTAAACAGGCTTAAGTATGACAGTATTACAAAGAAACAGGACGCTAGTGACTAACTAAACTAGTGCTGGAATCATCCCCAGTTGACTAGTAACTACTGGAATCATCCCCAGGTCACTAGTAATTGTTGGAATCATCCCCAGGTCACTAGTAATTGTTGGAATCATCAACAGGTCACTAGTAACTGCTGGAATCATCCACAGGTCACTAGTAATTGTTGGAATCATTCACAGGTCACTAGTAACTGCTGGAATCATCCACAGTTCACTAGTAAGTGTTGGAATCTTCCCCAGGTCATTAGTAAGTGTTGGAATCTTCCCCAGGTCATTAGTACATTTTGGAATCATAATCAATACACGACATGTTTGCATTTCGTGCAGAGAAGAAAGATTCAAGCAGCAAAATGATTATGAAAGTTAATATGCTCCATCTGCAGATGGAACTGAAAGGATTTAACTGAAGCATAGAGATCCAATTAAGTAATCCTGAGCCATAGAGATCCAATTAGGTAACCCTGAACCATAGAGATCCAATTAGGTAACCCTGAACCATAGAGATCCAATTAAATAGTGTTGAACCATAGAGATCCAATTAAATAATCCTGAACTATAGAGATCCAATTAAATAATCCTGAACTATAGAGATCCAATTAAATAATCTACTCTCTAACTGTCTCTAACACCTGTGATCATTGGTCACCTGGTGATTCCTCTGTCTTGAAGACCCTAAAGAGGCGACTGGCCATGAAGCCGAACTCCCTCTCACAGGCGTCAGACAGGGTGGCTATCATCTCAGCCATGGACGTCTCCCCCCCCACGCTGGACAGACGGTTGTAGTCCGTGAACAGGAACCTGCAGGGAATCAACAATACAGGGAGGCCAGTGAATATGATGATTCAACATCACCTGACGGGCAGGGCTGGGGTGGTCTGTGTGTGTGTGTTACCAGACGGGGAGGGCTGGGGTGGTCTGTGTGTGTGTGTTACCTGACAGGGAGGGCTCGGGTGGTCTGTGTGTGTGTTACCTGAAAGGGAGGGCTCGGGTGGTCTGTGTGTGTGTGTGTTACCTGACGGGGAGGACTGGGGTGGTCTGTGTGTGTGTAACCTGACAGGGAGGGCTGGGGTGGTCTGTGTGTGTGTGTGTGTGTTACCTGACGGGGAGGGCTGGGGTGGTCTGTGTGTGTGTGTGTGTGTTACCTGACTGGGAGGGCTCGGGTGGTCTGTGTGTGTGTGTGTTACCTGACGGGGAGGGCTCAGGTGGTCTGTGTGTGTGTGTTACCTGACAGGGAGGGCTGGGGTGGTCTGTGTGTGTGTTACCTGACGGGGAGGGCTGGGGTGGTCTGTGTGTGTGTGTTACCTGACGGGGAGGGCTTGGGTGGTCTGTGTGTGTTACCTGACAGGGAGGGCTTGGGTGGTCTGTGTGTGTTACCTGACGGGGAGGGCTCGGGTGGTCTGTGTGTGTTACCTGACGGGGAGGGCTCGGGTGGTCTGTGTGTGTGTGTTACCTGACGGGGAGGGCTCGGGTGGTCTGTGTGTGTTACCTGACAGGGAGGGCTCGGGTGGTCTGTGTGTGTTACCTGACAGGGAGGGCTCGGGTGGTCTGTGTGTGTTACCTGACGGGGAGGGCTCGGGTGGTCTGTGTGTGTTACCTGACAGGGAGGGCTCGGGTGGTCTGTGTGTGTTACCTGACAGGGAGGGCTCGGGTGGTCTGTGTGTGTGTGTTACCTGACAGGGAGGGCTCGGGTGGTTTGTGTGTGTGTTACCTGACGGGGAGGGCTCGGGTGGTTTGTGTGTGTTACCTGACTGGGAGGGCTCGGGTGGTCTGTGTGTGTTACCTGACGGGGAGGGCTCGGGTGGTCTGTGTGTGTTACCTGACAGGGAGGGCTCGGGTGGTCTGTGTGTGTTACCTGACAGGGAGGGCTCGGGTGGTCTGTGTGTGTTACCTGACGGGGAGGGCTCGGGTGGTCTGTGTGTGTTACCTGACAGGGAGGGCTCGGGTGGTCTGTGTGTGTTACCTGACAGGGAGGGCTCGGGTGGTCTGTGTGTGTTACCTGACGGGGAGGGCTCGGGTGGTCTGTGTGTGTTACCTGACGGGGAGGGCTCGGGTGGTCTGTGTGTGTTACCTGACGGGGAGGGCTCGGGTGGTCTGTGTGTGTTACCTGACGGGGAGGGCTCGGGTGGTCTGTGTGTGTTACCTGACGGGGAGGGCTCGGGTGGTCTGTGTGTGTTACCTGACAGGGAGGGCTCGGGTGGTCTGTGTGTGTTACCTGACAGGGAGGGCTCGGGTGGTTTGCTCCGGGAGTTCCGGTGGGTTGACAAACATCAGCTTGAGCAGCAGCTCCAAGTAGCCGATGTGTCGGGCCAGACGGGTACTGATGACCCAGGCCCAGGCCCAGTTCTCTCCCTCACGACGGCTGCCGAAGTACACCACCACTACAGGAAACACAGATACAATTATCTATAAATACACCACCACTACAGTCAAACACAGACACAATTATCTATAAATACACCACCACTACAGTCAAACACAGACACAATTATCTATAAATACACCACCACTACAGTCAAACACAGACACAATTATCTATAAATACACCACCACTACAGGAAACACAGATACAATTATCTATAAATACACCACCACTACAGTCAAACACAGACACAATTATCTATAAATACACCACCACTACAGTCAAACACAGACACAATTATCTATAAATACACCACCACTACAGGAAACACAGATACAATTATCTATAAATACACCACCACTACAGTCAAACACAGACACAATTATCTATAAATACACCACCACTACAGTGAAACACAGACACAATTATCTATAAATATACCACCACTACAGTCAAACACAGACACAATTATCTATAAATACACCACCACTACAGTGAAACACAGACACAATTATCTATAAATACACCACCACTACAGTCAAACACAGACACAATTATCTATAAATACACCACCACTACAGTCAAACACAGACACAATTATCTATAAATACACCACCACTACAGTGAAACACAGACACAATTATCTATAAATACACCACCACTACAGTGAAACACAGACACAATTATCTATAAATACACCACCACTACAGTGAAAACATCCAATCTGGATTTCTGGAAGTTCTGGTAAAGCAAGTTGAATTTTGTAACCCTAAATGGTGACTATAGGGCTGAGTGTCAATCTCACCGAAGAAGACATAGAGCAGAGCCAGCAGGCTGAGGGACACAGCTACGGCCAGGTGGGGATCCAACGTGAAACCCAGGACCAGAGCTACGGAGCCACAAAGCAGCACAGACAGGAAAACCACCAGCCAAGAGAACTGGAACAATGGCTCCACCTGCTGGCCAGCAAACGTTTTCATCTCATCTGGAGAGAGACAGGTGAGAAACAGAGACAGATGAGAAAGAGAGACAGATGAGAAGGAGAGACAGATGAGAAACAGAGACAGAGTGAGGAAAAGAGACAGAGTGAGAAAGAGAGACAGATTAGAAACAGAGACAGCGTGAGGAAGAGAGACAGAGTGAGAAAGTGAGACAGATGAGAAAGAGAGACAGAGTGAGAAAGAGAGACAGGTGAGAAACAGAGACAGAGTGAGGAAGAGAGACAGATGAGAAACAGAGACAGATGAGAAAGGGAGACAGATGAGAAAGAGAGACAGAGAAGGCGACAGGTAGAGGTGGGGAAAGACAAAGAGCGAATGAGGGGAGACAGAACAAAGAATTGTATTGAAATATGAATATATATGATATGAATCAGACAGCGATGGCTATCACAATAACGCAATAACAGCTACATGTGCGTATCTCTCAATCTGTGTGGGTGTGGTTACATTTGGAACACACGCTCAGGGTTTTGAATCTAGCACATTTACAGATGTGGTTACATTTGGCCACGAATTGGCCTTTTCACCAATCACATCCGGGACTCCCTTCTAATCAGACACTGTTCAGAGCCAAATCTATTTCATAAGGGCCCCCGCCAAAAAAAGGGGACAGGAGAGCACTCGGGATTGGAGGAAACCAGAAGACGTCCCCGGGGGGCCTTACCCTCCAGCTTCTTCAGCAGGAAGGACTTTCCGCTGCCCCACTGGGCGTACAGGCCCACACAGATAGGCGGCTGCATGGTGGGTTCACTGAGGATGTCCGCCAGGGCGCTGCTGTACAGGTCATAACCCAGCATGTCGCCGTCACACTCGGAGGGAGACAGGTGGCCTGGGAGGGAAAGGCGGTCCGTCACATTTAACAGGTCATTCAGCGGAGGGCCGCGTCCGAAATAACATCCGGCCAGTCACCGAGGAGGGCCTGAAACCGCCCTCCAGCCCCATGTCAATGTTAGTTAACTCAAACGCGTGTTCTTCGTCGCAGGAACCACTGGCCGAGCTGCCGGAGAGAAAGGACACTCACGGGCTCCGAAGATCTGGGTGAGGATGCTCTTCTGGTGGCTGCAGTCGATGTTGTAGGGGGTCTCGCCTGCCTTGTTGGGCCGGTAGAGCAGGCGGCCATCTTTAGGGTTTCGAAGGAGGAGCTCCGCCAGCCTGCGGCTCCGCCCACGGATGGCAATGTGGAGCGGAGTGTCGCCCCTCTAGAGGATGGAGGCAGGGTGGAGGTGAGCCATATGCAGTGTGTTTGATACATGAGGGCGAGGTCTGGGTGGATGTACCTTGTCAACAGCAGACACTTTGGCTCCCTTATCCAACAGCAGCTCCACTATGTCAATGTTCCTCATCTTAGTGGCTCTGATCAAAGGGCTCTCCGAGTCCTGACACCAGATCCCAGACGCATGCATACACAGAGGCGCACACACACACACACACACACACAGAGGTTAGAAAGCAGTAGGAATAGAATAGGTGTGTGTGTCCATATCGAGTTTAGGGCACTGGAAACTGTCAGTGAAGTCCCTAGTTGTCTGTAAATCCTGGTTGGAGGTTTCCAGATTTCCTGCCAGTTCCCTCCATATCCCCCAACTCTTGCGACCAGGATACTGGTTGTTTCTCCACCCGAGCCCAGTGACCGTGTCCTGTCAGGGGGTTGTTGTCTTACCTTGGTGCAGGTCTCGGTGTCCGGGTTACACTGCAGGATGTCTCTCACCATGGTGGCGTTGCCTTTCTCCACAGCCCAGTACAGCGCCGTCTTGTTGTCCTGCAGCAGGGACAGAGTGTATTAAAGCAGGTCAGGTGGAACAAAACCCCCGGGAGTCACATGTATTACCTGTCCCCTGATATCGATGTCAGCGTATTTGTGCAGCAGAGCTCGGACTATTTCCACGTGGCCCCCCCTGACGGCTCCAATCAGCACGGTGTCGCCGCTCTGTAAAACACAAACACCAGGAGGTCAGGACACACTACAACGGCAGGGGAACTACGCGCGTGTGTGTTGGCGCGTGCCCGTGCCCACCCTGTCGGGGATGTTGACATAGGTGCCGGCGTCCAGAAGGTCCTGGACGATCTCGGTGTAGCCCTCCTTGGCGGCGATCATCAGGGCCGTGTTGCCGTCCTTGTCCGTCATGTTCACGTTGGGGTTCCTCTTCAGAAGCTCCTTCACCACCTCGGTGAATCCTCCCCGCACTGCCACAATCAGGGCTGTCATGGAGTTCTGTGTGGGGGGAGGGGAGGAGTCACTATCTTCCATTTGTTACCTTTATTAGAATGTTAATTACAATGTTATTCAAAAGTAGAATGATCACTAGAAACTCTGTTCACTAGAATGTCTGTTAATTAGAAACTCTGTTCACTAGAATGTCTGTTAATTAGAAACTCTGTTCACTAGAATGTCTGTTAATTAGAAACTCTGTTCACTAGAATGTCTGTTCATTAGAAACTCTGTTCACTAGAATGTCTGTTCATTAGAAACTCTGTTCACTAGAATGTCTGTTCATTAGAAACTCTGTTCACTAGAATGTCTGTTCATTAGAAACTCTGTTCACTAGAATGTCTGTTCATTAGAAACTCTGTTCACTAGAATGTCTGTTCATTAGAAACTCTGTTCACTAGAATGTCTGTTAATTAGAAACTCTGTTCACTAGAATGTCTGTTAATTAGAAACTCTGTTCTCTAGAATGTCTGTTAATTAGAAACTCTGTTCACTAGAATGTCTGTTCATTAGAAACTCTGTTCACTAGCATGTCTGTTAATTAGAAACTCTGTTCACTAGAATGTCTGTTCATTAGAAACTCTGTTCACTAGAATGTCTGTTCATTAGAAACTCTTCACTAGAATGTCTGTTAATTAGAAACTCTGTTCACTAGAATGTCTGTTAATTAGAAACTCTGTTCACTAAAATGTCTGTTCATTAGAAACTCTGTTCACTAGAATGTCTGTTAATTAGAAATTCTGTTCACTAGAATGTCTGTTAATTAGAAACTCTTTTCACTAGAATGTCAGTTCATTAGAAACTCTGTTCACTAGAATGTCTGTTAATTAGAAACTCTGTTCTCTAGAATGTCTGTTAATTAGAAACTCTGTTCACTAGAATGTCTGTTAATTAGAAACTCTGTTCACTAGAATGTCTGTTCATTAGAAACTCTGTTCACTAGAATGTCTGTTCATTAGAAACTCTGTTCACTAGAATGTCTGTTAATTAGAAACGCTGTTCACTAGAATGTCTGTTAATTAGAAACTCTGTTCACTAGAATGTCTGTTAATTAGAAATTCTGTTCACTAGAATGTCTGTTAATTAGAAACTCTGTTCTCTAGAATGTCTGTTAATTAGAAACTCTGTTCACTAGAATGTCTGTTCATTAGAAACTCTGTTCACTAGAATGTCTGTTCATTAGAAACTCTGTTCTCTAGAATGTCTGTTAATTAGAAACTCTGTTCACTAGAATGTCTGTTCATTAGAAACTCTGTTCACTAGAATGTCTGTTCATTAGAAACTCTGTTCACTAGAATGTCTGTTCATTAGAAACTCTGTTCACTAGAATGTCTGTTCATTAGAAACTCTGTTCACTAGAATGTCTGTTAATTAGAAACTCTGTTCACTAGAATGTCTGTTAATTAGAAATTCTGTTCACTAGAATGTCTGTTCATTAGAAACTCTGTTCACTAGAATGTCTGTTCATTAGAAACTCTGTTCACTAGAATGTCTGTTCATTAGAAACTCTGTTCACTAGAATGTCTGTTCATTAGAAACTCTGTTCACTAGAATGTCAGTTCATTAGAAACTCTGTTCACTAGAATGTCTGTTAATTAGAAACTCTGTTCACTAGAATGTCTGTTAATTAGAAACTCTGTTCACTAGAATGTCTGTTCATTAGAAACTCTGTTCACTAGAATGTCTGTTCATAAGAATGATCATTAGAACGTTGTTCAAAACTAGAATGATCATTAGAATGTCTGTTAAAATGTCTGTCCATTAGAATGTGATTCCATGTATTCCTTCTGGTCTGCAGACATACCGCCCCCTCCTGGTCAACGTCAGCTCCGTTCTCCAACAGATGCATCACACAGTCAAAATGTCCTTTTCTAGCTGCCCAAATCAGAGGGGTGGTGCCATACTGAGAAAGATGGCCAAACACACACACACACACACACACACACACGGTTGTAACAATTATCCAATACCGAACACAGGTCTTCATTTTTGGCAAGACTGGGGCACCACTAAAAAGGTAACGCGGCTCAACCCACTGAGTCACCTTGTCAGAGCAGTTGACCTTGGCACCGTTCTCCAGCAGGATATGAACAATCTCTGCATGGCCTCTGCCTGCTGCCCAGATGATGGGGTAGACACTGTATTGCTGGTGGGAGAAACACAGAGGAACATAGGCAAAGACAGGGGGAATAAGATACCATCGCCAGTCTACAAACCACTTGGACACACTTGAGAATTTCCTTCCTTGAAAATCAACATTAGAATTTTTCCTACCAATCTACATAGCCAATTTCACATTTTGAAGAGAGATTATAGAAAATGTCTACTTTTCATTTCTTAAAATAATATTTTTTCATATTGATTGTATATGTATGCACATCACAGAGCAAATAATTAGGAAGATATGTGATTGGCAGGTGAATAAACACCATATTTAATTGGCAGACGAATAAACACCTTATTTGATTGGCAGATAAATGAACACCATATTTGATTGGCAGGTGAATAAACACCATATTTGATTGGCAGGCGAATAAACACCATATTTGACTGACAGGTGAACAAACCCCAATACCTGGCCAGTTGTGTTGGGATTTGCTCCGTTCTCCAGGAGAACCTTGGTTACCTCCACACGGCCCTTGTAGGCAGCCCACATCAATGCCGTCCAGCCTCCCTGAACAACACCAAACATCATACATTATCCTGAACACCAAACATCATAAAAACATCATACATTATCCTGAACAACACCAACCATCATATGAACATCATACATTATCCTGAACACCAAACATCCTACATTATCCTGAACAACACCAACCATCATATAAACATCACACATTATCCTGAACAACACAAAACACACATAATAGATCACCCAGCATACATTACTCTACCTTCAGGGTTTGGCATGTTAGAACATGGTAAAACCTGTACATTGAATTTGTGATTTAGGTTCATACAAACACCAGAATATTATAAGAACTTGAAAAAGAATAAAATACTTTCTACTGTTAATTCTGTTGTTATTTTCTGAATATGGACAAAGTGTACTGAAATGTTTTGCACCAATATTTGTCTTTGCATTTAACTCGAACCTTCAGAACCAAAGAGGTGCAGTCAGCTGCTATGATGAGTGTCCGGGAAACAAATAGGTTACTTGTCTTTCTATAAATGTGTGTGTGTTTTCCACTTTGATGCCTTGCGGCTTCAATCTAACAACCTTTTGGTTAGCGGTCAGACTTTCCGACCACCAGGGGGCGCGGGGCATTCCTCACCATGTCTCTGTGCTCGATGTACGCGCTGTTGTCCAGCAGCTCCTTCACCACATCCACATGGCCCTCCTTGGCAGCGCAGATCAGAGCAGACCAGCAGTCCTGAAGGAGAGACAGAGCGGCATCCGAATCACGTCACAACGCGACGGTTACCATGGAGACGGAGAGAGGGCCAGCCTTAGCAACCGTTACCATGGGGTCCCCAGACAGAACAATGGCCTATAGCTCGCTGAGAGCCGTGCCAATGTCAAGGTTATTCATATAGGTTATTCACATAGGTTAGGCCTTGGAGTTAACGGGTGAAAAGGTCGTCCCCTGGGCCCCTTGAAGGACATGCTAGAGCCCATGTAATAGTAATATTACAATAAAAGACAGAGAAAGGTGGAGAGTGAGAGACAGACACAGACAGAGTCAGTGAGACAGATAGAGTGAGAGACATGGAGTCACAGATAAATAGAGAGACAGACACAGAAAGAGTCAGTGAGACAGAAAGCTGGGGGTTTATCTGTCAGTCTCACCACATCATCCAGGTTGACATTTGCTCCCCTCCTGATGAGCTCCTGTACAATCTCAAGGCTGCCCTGCTCTGAAGCCAGCATCAAGGGAGTCTGTCCGTTCTGGTTGGGGGTGGGGGTGGGGGGGGCAATTAGAGACAAACAGAATCCCTCACAGACAGTAATAAGAGACAATTTCAACAACACAGAGGGACTAAGCAGCCCCCTTGGACGTGGTTATACACAGGCCTGACACGGACAGGCTCGGGTCCTCACATCGCTCCGGCCGTCCACCTCCTTGAACTTATCCAGGTGGGCCTTGAGCGCCGCCAGGTTCTCTTCCTCCACGTAGCTGAAGAGGTTCTGGATGGCCAGAGTGGTCATCTTGATGGAGGTGGTGGTATCCATGGCCACTGCTCCCCACTGCCGTCCGCAGCTGTCTGGAGAACCGGCATCGGTCATTAGAGACTATTTACAACCAGGCTCCTCAATACGGCCAAAACCTTGTGACCACAGACAGGGAACTGGCAGCTGTTTTTTATTGTGAAATACAGCTTCATATCAACCATTTGCCGTGGTTTTCTTGGACATTCGTTAGACCCCACTGTGTTATAGCTAACCATGACATCGCCTACAGATGTCATTAGGGATTTCTGTTGGGCACTGTGATTGACTCCACACCCGTGGGTACTTTCAGAATGGCTGCTGGACCCCACTCTGTGGCTTCACTGACTGGAATCAGGCGGAGCAATAAGGAATAACAAGGTGGGATCGCATCGGTGTGAGCAAATTCTACGCTTCAAACCATTTAGAAGAGTCTGTGCAGCCAAATAACAGCAAATGCCACGCTTTAAGCTCTTACCAGTTAAAGGCCTACTTCAATTTGTCAAAAAGCTAGCCTATTGCGCGGCTATTTTTGACGTTTGATATAAAAAGCACAAGCGCAGAGGTCTGGTGATTGTGGAGATGGAGGAGATAGAGCACACAGTGACCTGAGTCTGGCAGCTAGCAAGGGCATGGTGTGTTGCTGTGTGTGTCTGTGTGTGTACTGAATGCAAGTCTGTGTGTGTCTGTGTGTGTACTGAATGCAAGTCTGTGTGTGTGTCTGTGTGTGTACTGAATGCAAGTCTGTGTGGGGGAACTCTTTGATCTTTCACGAGAATTGTTGCTTTGCTACACAGTTCTACGCAGTTGTTTGTTTGGCTCCGACTCATATGTGGAAACATTACAGTGTTATTATTATTAATTTAATTGTGGCAAAACTGGGACAATTTGGTAGTAAATGTTGGAAACCGGAACATTTCTGTGTTTTACAGATATCTGTCGGGACCTGGGACACCTAACATGAAACCGGGGCAACCCCAGGCAAACCGGGGCAACCCCCGGCAAACCGGGGCAATCCCAGGCAAACCGGGGCAATCCCAGGCAAACCGGGGCAATCCCAGGCAAACCGGGATGTCTGGTCACCCAAATTTAAATCCAAGTGTGATCAAACAAAATGTTATTTGAACATTTTGGGGATGATATTTCCAGGTAATAAGTTTGCAATGACACTGTATAAAAATGCCCTTTTTTGTAAGAGTTGTAAGCCCTTCCAGCATTTTACCACAAAACACTGACTGGTGTAGCTACAATGGTGTTGCCCAATCCTGGTTCTGGGGACCCCAAGGAGTGCAAGGGCAAAAACAAAAACGTGCACCCATTGAGGACCCCAGGACCAGGATTGGGAAAGCCTGTAGCTAAGGAAACACAATACCTGGAAGCAGTCACAAAGAATAGAAAACAGCCGCAGGGCAACCAGCAAAAGATTTCACACAATGAGCAGCACTACAGCAAATCCCTTGAAACTGAAACGCAGTCTGAAACGCACAGAGCACGCCTGGCACTGTTAACACCTGCAATGTATCTAACCGGAAAACAGGAGCCCTCTATGTGCTGTGAAATTCATATATGCTAGAATAAATATGTGGTCTATAGCATATGGTATGCTGTGAATATTGAAATGTGGAATGTGCAAGGTTATATATAGAGAACAATATCTGGAACTAGTACTGCTCTGTGTAAACGGCTAAATCTATTTGTGTAGTGTAATCCTACACCCTAAAGCAAAAGTACTACAAAAGAAACGTCAATACATGACTTGATAATATACCCCCATGTGTATACATATTAATGTATTTTGTCTTGCAATTACTTGTGTTCTGCCGGGAAACCCAGGTAGACAGTCTCTTTATTGCGATCTTGGAGGTCGAATAAATGAATACAAGGTTCGGAAATGTCAGGGTCGATCCAAATATATGCGTTGTTGAAGGGTTGGTCTCGAAACTGCCAAGGACTTCACCATACAAGCAGGATATAAATGAGGGTAGATGTTTTAAATCATATATAACATATATATAAACGACAGGCCCCCTGTACTTACGCGCGTTCCACTGACTTACAGACGGACGACGCGCGCATCTGTAGCTGACAAAAGCAAACACTGCATTTTGGTAAGTCGTCAGGGGGTGCTGAAGCTGCGACGGAGTGGCTGCTGTACCCCCAACACCCCTACTTCCCGGGGCTATTCTGCGCTCCTCAGTTCTTCGTTATTTACAAAGACAGAGGAGTAAAATGGTTTACACCGTTTACGAAATTAACGGAAAACAAACGGTCTATCAATTTAAAATTAGAAGGAGAACAAGCAATTAGGAAAATCACTGGAGTTTTAGTGAAGGCACCGCCCACAACTGTGATGTTTGTCGAAACGATGCGATAATAAAAGAATAAGCATACCCGTAACTACCACTTTTTCCCCATAGGTTATGTGCTTGATATTTGTTTGGATACGATGAACCCGGTTGAGGCTGCACCGGGCTGCATCCATCATTACCATCGTCAGGTAGACTACATTAAACGTGCTGCGTTAGACCAATAGGGTCTATATACTAGCTAGTTAGTGACCATGTTACAACCGAACCACCTCGGTAGCGTAAAAGATAGAAGCTATAGTATAAACTAGAGGCACATTTTCACTTTCAGCGGCACAAAGACCCACAATAGCAGCTAACATAATAGCAAACAACTCGCTACTTCATTTTGATGTAGCCGGCTAGCTACGGTACTGTAGCCAGGCTCTTCACGCGAGACACAGCCAACATCTCCCACCTACCGTTCTATACGACGACAATATTTAAAATAATTTCAGTGAATACTAATAAGTAGATGATATTGTTTAAAAGCTGGTAAAACATTTGCTCAAATGCCAGGCATATATCAGACAAGAGAACGGTCAAACGGACTCGAGCTGTCAATCAAACTGCATCGACCAAAGGTGGTCGCATTTCGATGCTCATAGGACAAGAGAAATGGTGATTAATCAGTCACATACCTTTAAAGAAATACGGATACGGCTAGTTGGTCCACACTTCGACAAAGCAATCTCAATCCTCGCCTTATATATATATGCGTGTAAAGGCTCACAGGCTATTCCCCATCCTCGACAACAGCCATTTTAGTGAACCAGACAAAACAGCACTGGCTGTTGGGTGGCTGCTTCCTCCTCGTCCGTCAAATGCTTTTCTCCGCCTACGAAGTGTGACGTCATAAGACCTCTGAGGCGAAGATCCGAGGTCACTAGTTACGAAGCTTTTTGGTCATTTAGCAGACGCTATTATCCTGAGCGGTTTACAGTTAGTGCATAATCGCTATGAAGCGACAAGCAAAGTCAGAAAGAAAATAATTTATGCATTTGAAAAAATCAACACCTGTCAATAGCATTACCTGACAATAACATTCACATTAATAAATAGTTAATTATGTGATAGCTATGTTGCAGATGTATTGCCCTTTAAGCAGACCACATTTCAGGTTATGACTCAGGTTTCAGGTTAATTATCTTTCCATTTTAGTTTACACTCATTCTCAACACCTTCATGTTCAAAAGAGGCTGCTTTTGTGTTTAGATTTACATTTGCACATTGCTATGGGTCAAAGTCCTAACATTTTATGAAGAGTAATGCTGAGCTGTTAAGTTATATATTAATAACATCTGATATTGCAATGTGCTGGCCTATTCCACCAGCACACATGTTCAATGGCCTCAGATCATCTGCTGTCCTTGCAATAGATGCAGGCGTCTGTTCAAACCCATAGGCCTACCCCCCTCAGGGTAAGAAGCTAAGACTGACACATTGGCTCTGACTCACGACTCAATGTACCTGGCTTGCTCAGTAGCCTGTGAGGGACTGGCCTTGTCTAAGCCAATCAAATGGTGCCCTCCCAGCCTCCCTCCCACAGTCCTCCATCTTCTACATAACACATTCACTATGTCAAGTTCCAAAATGTCAATTTTTAATCACATAAAATACAAAAAACAAACCATTCAAATCATCCACATCAACAATTAGCAGTGTTGGCTAAGGACCAATAATAAACATTTCATTCTCTTTTTCTCCAGGGTCTCAAGCAAAGCTTTCTTTCACAATATCTCCATTGATACCTAACTCACAATCTTGAGAAATATACTTACTTTAAACTGTCTCCTGCATAATGAAAATAGAATCAGAACTGTCTGAAGCAGAGGGTTCATAAATACTGTCATGTTTATGACCTCAGGTACATTTTCCAACTGCCACCTGTTCGTCTTTGTCAAACAAACCACAAGTCCATTGGAATCAAGATCAACAGGATCTTGGGTAGGTCTTCCTGACCTTTCCACAGCCTTTTTCACATTGGTCAAACATACCACACTGGAATCACATAAATGACAAATAAATTGAACTGAAACACACACTGCCTGCACACAAGTTATTAATACAGAGTTAGCAGCTAATCCCGCGGCCTGGAATAAACTGCAAAATGAGAGATAACGCCCAATTCAAATAATCGTCTGCACTATCCCATTTTTTTTCAACAGAGTGTGATTGTGTCAAACCGTTATATAACAACAACAGAACAGAAGTGAGACTATATAATATCAGCCGTTAAAAGCAGACAGAATGTAGCATACGCCCCTAGCCTGCATGTACCAAATGGCATCACAATCCCTCTGTACTGCAGATCTTTTGACCTGGGCCATTAGGTCTCTGGTCAAAAGAAGTGTACTTAGAGAAATTAGTGAAGTTTGGAACGCTTTCCTTGTTCATACAATGAATCATACTGTGTCAAAAATATCTGTTTAGGTAACTGCCAACCCTCTGAGGTGGTTGAATAAGTTATATTTGGCTTTTCACCAGGACTAAAACACTCCAGGTAGCGTGTCACCTTTATATCAGGTTATATCAGGGAACACTTCTGAAATTACTAAACACTGTTGGCCTCCGGCCGTACAGATAGCCCAAACACTGTGAGAAGGATACACAAAAGCTGAAAAACAAATTGGAGAAAGAGACAGAAAGCGCATAAGGCAAGTTTACATACATACTCCCAAAATGCAGTCACGGCACAATACTGGCAATTCACTACTGGGATTAATTCCTCCATCTGTCCATCTCTCCATCCATCCATCCATCCACTCATCAATCCATCTTTGCCGTGGTCACCAAGACAATACACTAGAGGTCTGAAAAGGAGTCCCAAATGGCACCCTATTCCATTTGTAGTGCACTACATTCAACCAGGGCCCAGGGCACTTAGAAGGGAACAGGGTGCCACAAGGGACACAACAGCTTTAAAGTTCATCCATCCATCCTTCCATACTCCAGAGTACTGCCCAGCTTCGGAGCCATCTGACTGAAGGACAGCCTTCGTCCTCCTCCAGAACACACCAAGACAGGAGGCAGGTCAGCCAGGTTGGTCAGAGTTTGTTAGTCCTCTCCGGATCTCTCTCTCTCTCTCTCTCTCTCTCTCTCTCTCGTCTTAACTGGATGTATTACATTGAACAGTCCCCTGCAGTCGTCGGTGCCAGTCTCTGTGTGGGCACCGCCGCTGAGCCGCGGGTCTGCTTCACGAGGCCTTGGTCTTCTGGTTGGAGTTGCTGTCTGTGGAGGCGGTGGAATCCAAAGGGGAGGCGACCGGCTTCTGATGGAGGTCTTTCTGCTGCTCCTTCAGGCGCAGGTGTCGGGGCTTGACCGGCAGGGCTACGGCCAGGAGGACGCAGCCGATGTGGACACTGAAGTACCAGGACCTAGAGGAGGCAGGTGGGGGCGGTTTTAGGTGCGTCATTACAGCCGACCGTCCCAGTCCAACTTAGAATCATGGCTAAACCAAACTCCCCTCAAAATGAGGATAACCTTATGCCGTATCTCATATATACAGGAAAAAGTATCAGCCAGTCATCATTGACTGTAAAAGGTACGTTTGGACTACTCATTCTATTTCGACCCTGGCAGACCTTTTTAAACGGTCTGTCTGAGGGACTGGACAGTTATGTTGGTGGTTTAAAGGAAAATATTATTTCTGTATCTAATTTCACAGAAGATCAGTCATTTGGTTGACTATTTATTTTTGAGGTAAGATGCTGTTCTATGTATGTGTGCAAATGGCATTCCATCCCTAACGCCCTATTCCTTATAAACTACACTCTTTTGTTTAAATACCACACACTATTTATTATATACTACACCTTATTCCTTACAAACTACATCCTATATATAATTCACCCTTGTCATTACATAATACACCCAATTTATTACATTCTACACTACACTTTTCCTTATATAATATACCCCTATTTCTTAAATACCACATCCTATTCCTTATATACTACACCCTATTCCTTATATACTACACCCTATTCCTTATAAACTACTACACCCTATTCCTGATGTACTACACCCTATTCCTGATGTACTACACCCTATTCCTGATGTACTACACCCTATTCCTTATATACTACACCCTATTCCTTATAAACTACACCCTATTCCTTATAAACTACACCCTATTCCTTATAAACTACACCCTATTCCTTATATACCACACCCTATTCCTTAAATACTACACCCTATTCCTTAAATACTACACCTTATATAACACATAATTTGAGTCCTGCAGAAAAGAAGTGAACCACGAGGGCAGTAGGGGGTCCATTGGGGCCTTGGCTTCGGGCCACTCACCTGTAGAACTTCATTGAGGGCCCGACGGACAGAAGCACGAAGGGAACCACCGTGTAACAGATGGCGATCTGGGTTCCAGCCCACGTGATGATGTCATACACCAGCTTGTGTGAAGGCGAGCCCAGGAAATAGGGCCTCACGTTGTGTCTCATCTAGAAAAACGGGACCCAAACAGAAATACAGCATGGCAAAGGAAATGTGAGACCACAAATTAACAAACATGAAACCACGGGAACAAACAGCTTTTTAATCTAAATCTGTTGCAGGGCCATTGCAGCTTCAATACACTGCATATAATAGAGAGAGACACTGTGTGAGCCAGCAATGACAAAGATGTTCCTTTAAACCAGAGACACCTTTCCTTCCCTCCAACATGACTTCCTGGGTGACAGAACAGCAGAGATGGTAGTAACGTTGACGGTGCAGGCTCATTTCCTCTGAACGAGACCAATAATAGTTGCACCAGTGGTGCGGCCCGGCTCTGTTTCTCTCTCCTTAACCTGGCTCACAGTTCTCATATCGACACGCTTCCCAAGCCACACCCTATCCCCCATGTGGTGCACGGGATTCGGTCCAGATCGGAGCCTGAAATCGGAGTAGCGTGCCATTTAAGAGTCAACTAGTACATTCCCAGTTGGGCCCCCTGGGCCCATTCATCAGCAAGTCTCAAAGTAACCCAGATCTGCTCTCTCTGTCCGGCCCGCTGGTCTGTTATCGGAGCTGGACCCAGGGTCAGTCCTAACGTCACTAACGTTTTTCTTTGTTTGCAGTCCTTCTGACCATTGGGGAAATGTGGTGCTCAGAGCCCAGGCACCAGCGTCTGCTGAATGTTTTTTATTCAGGCCACTCCTGAAGAGCACGAAGTGTCTCCACGGCCAACTAACCATGATCCTCTAAAAGGAACATAGCAGAAATAAGGTTCATGGGGATGAACATGGCCCAGGTGCTTGTTTAAAGTAGCTGATGTTCAGAAAATACTTAGTTTCTCAGTGGGTAAAGTGCAGTATGTTCTATCAGGACTGAAAAGGGCTTTGTGAATCTAGACAGATGACAGTAATTGATGTCTGAGTGAGTTAAGATGACACAGTGATGGGAGAGATAGAGACAGAGAAAGAGGGGAAATAGAGAGATGGAGAGATAGAGACAGAGGGGAAATAGAGAGATGGAGAGATAGAGACAGAGGGGAAATAGAGAGATGGAGAGATAGAGACAGAGGGGAAATAGAGAGATGGAGAGATAGAGACAGAGAAAGTGGGGAAATAGAGAGATGGAGAGATAGAGACAGAGGGGAAATAGAGAGATGGAGAGATAGAGACAGAGAAAGTGGGGAAATAGAGAGATGGAGAGATAGAGACAGAGGGGAAATAGAGAGATGGAGAGATAGAGACAGAGAAAGTAGGGAAATAGAGAGATGGAGAGAATGGGGAATAGAGACACAAAAAGGAAGGAGAGCAAGGTAAAAGAGTAGAAGATATGAGAGTGACAAAAGACATTCATACTCATTCATACTACAGTAGTAAATGTTTATGACTATGTACGCTACATTTCATATTATAAACATTACCAAAATGCCTTTATCATTACCAAGCATCCTTCAGACAACAAACAAAAGAAAAGAGGAGCAGAGAGACAGGGGGGACAGTACTCTGACAGAGGAGCATAGAGACGGGGGGACAGTACTCTGACAGAGGAGCATAGAGACGGGGGGACAGTACTCTGACAGAGGAGCATAGAGACGGGGGGACAGTACTCTGACAGAGGAGCAGAGAGACAGGGGGGACAGTACTCTGACAGAGGAACATAGAGAGGGGGGGGACAGTACTCTGACAGAGGACCATAGAGAGGGGGGGGACAGTACTCTGACAGAGGAGCATAGAGACGGGGGGACAGTACTCTGACAGAGGAGCATAGAGACGGGGGGGACAGTACTCTGACAGAGGAGCATAGAGACGGGGGGGACAGTACTCTGACAGAGGAGCAGAGAGACAGGGGGGACAGTACTCTGACAGAGGAACATAGAGACGGGGGGACAGTACTCTGACAGAGGAGCAGAGAGACAGGGGGGACAGTACTCTGACAGAGGAACATAGAGAGGGGGGGGACAGTACTCTGACAGAGGAACATAGAGAGGGGGGGACAGTACTCTGACAGAGGAGCATAGAGACGGGGGGACAGTACTCTGACAGAGGAGCATAGAGACGGGGGGGACAGTACTCTGACAGAGGAGCATAGAGACGGGGGGGACAGTACTCTGACAGAGGAGCATAGAGACAGGGGGGACAGTACTCTGACAGAGGAGCATAGAGACAGGGGGGACAGTACTCTGACAGAGGAGCAGAGAGACGGGGGGACAGTACTCTGACAGAGGAGCATAGAGAGGGGGGGACAGTACTCTGACAGAGGAACATAGAGAGGGGGGGGACAGTACTCTGACAGAGGAGCAGAGAGACGGGGGGACAGTACTCTGACAGAGGAGCATAGAGACAGGGGGGACAGTACTCTGACAGAGGAGCAGAGAGACGGGGGGACAGTACTCTGACAGAGGAGCATAGAGAGGGGGGGACAGTACTCTGACAGAGGAACATAGAGAGGGGGGGGACAGTACTCTGACAGAGGAGCAGAGACGGGGGGACAGTACTCTGACAGAGGAGCATAGAGACGGGGGGACAGTACTCTGACAGAGGAGCATAGAGGGGGGGGGACAGTACTCTGACAGAGGAGCATAGAGGGGGGGGGACAGTACTCTGACAGAGGAGCATAGAGACGGGGGGACAGTACTCTGACAGAGGAGCATAGAGGGGGGGGGACAGTACTCTGACAGAGGAGCATAGAGACGGGGGGACAGTACTCTGACAGAGGAGCATAGAGGGGGGGGGGCAGTACTCACGGCGCGTGCTGCCAAGGTGACCACAATGCCGGTGAGGAAGGTCAGGTAGTATCCTGGGTAAGCTCCATGCCACATGGCGGACAGGATGAATGTAGCTGCCGTAGGGTGGTAGGGACAGCGCTCGTAACACACTCTACATACACACAGAAACACACAGCTAGTCGGTGAAACAAAAAAAGCACAGCCTTATAAAGACTTCTTTCAACAACATAAGTGGTTCCACTCTGATGCCCTGGGGTGAAGTGATTGCTTTAATAACACTGCCAAAGCTAGCTTGATCCACTAGGTGGCATTCATTTACGTGACATGGACATTGCTGGAAAAAACCCAGCCCGTGAAGTTGACGTAACAAGTTTAATTGTTTAGTATTTCAACTAATGCTTAACCTAATTCTCCTAACCTGCTAAAAAAGGTAGAAGGTGCAAAAAAATCCTTTTACACAAAAGCCAAGAGTGCCTTATATGATCGTCCACAAATGATTGAAAGCACACCTCTGTTTAGAAAAAAGCATGAAGCAGCTACTGTAATTACAATGTATTTACACATAACACCATGACAGCTTGTGTTGGTTGTTACAGAAATTAACATAATAAATTAGTTAAGACAGAGACCGGTCTCTATGTTTTCGGTACCTTTTGAGCCAATGTGCTGTCTGAATATTCCAGTTGTCAAGGAACATCTTGAAGCTGGTGGCAAACTGGGACCAAAGGAAAGATGCATTTTACTACCGTTGTGCCAAACATAGGAAGACATGCATGCCAATGAGACTGATTTAGGGCCTTGATGTATGACCTGAAGGTCAAAGGTCATTTCAAAACATTACATATATGGCCGTGTTGGTATGTTTGGTAGATGAGACGGTTTAAAAGAGTAGAGGTTACATTTTTTCATGCGGGAGCATTTCGTTTTTTTTGATATTTGTTAAAAAAATGTAAAATCGGGGGCAGTTTCATGCTTTACTGGACAGTCAGGGAGGCGATACAGCAGCGCGGAGGCAGCAACTCAGTATGTCAGACCATATTGTTCCCCAAAAATATCAGAGTAATGGTGTCTACTTGCATGTCAACATTTTCCTGACCTTTGAACTTTAGGTTATAAATAGCTTTTTGTTTAAATGCGCATTTGTGGTTCTGATTCATCTACTGACATGATTAAAGTCAGTACAAACATCACGTCTCACCTCGATGTCCATTATCCTCAGATTGGAGATGAGGTCCCAGCGCGGCGAACCATCACTGTTGTATCCATTGAAACCGAAGCCTGCTGCGTTGTTGATGGCGTCAGCTGCTCACCGAAAAAAAAATACATTTCTGTTAGAGACATGATGTCTGCGCGCTCGCCTCAGCCGGGATTCAAAGAAACTGCCCGCCAAGTGCTAAACACAATACTTTTTTAAAGGTAATTCACGCTTGAGACGACATCAGCAGGGATCCCCAGAAATAGGCACACGGCAAACACCAGGGAAATAAGCTCATAAGGTGCGTGTCATTGTTACAGTGGTATCTCTGCAACGGACCTATAAAAGAGTCCTTACCTCATTATATGTCACTATAAACTGTATATTATCACTACACTGTATAACCACACAATTTACAATTAATTGGTAATAATACTATCATTGATATAATTAATAAATGTCTAATCATCCGTCTTCCTAACAACAGCGGCTTATCAAAGTGAACACCAGTAAGGTGACACCTCTTATGACGTTAATATAATTTCTCCAGTTAAGTGATGCTGATAATGATGTCATTGCCATCACTCCAGTTAAGTGATTCTGATTCTGATGTCATTGTCATTACTCCAGTTAAGTGACTATCCTTATGATGTCATTATTGTTACTCCAGTTAATTAACGCTCCTAATGGTGTCATTATCATTACTCCTGTTAAGTGAATCTACAATTGATGTCAAACGTCCTTTGTGATCTTGCAGAAACCACTGTAGAACAAGATAAGGAGGCCGTGCAGTCTCCGTCTGTCTCTGTGTGTGTGTCTGTGTGTGTGTGTCTGGTGAGAAGCAATCTACTTGCTTGAACACTGCAGACCTTGAAAACCATGAATAAGTTAGTAAATAACAAGGCCACATTACATGCCAAGTCAAGTCCATTATGTTCAATTTCATCACATACAACTGCTGAGAAACTTCAGACCAAAGGCAAACTGATCTAGGCCTGTTAAATCTGTTCTTAACTGTAAACAGGATGTGATGTAACATACCGCATAAAAGATCCGAACCCGAGTCAATCATGACTACAGTCCTGAAGCTTGAACTTCACTATGGAAACAGTTCAAAGCATCGCTTGGACAGTTCCCCTTCCTTTCTCCAAAAATATTCCCCTCCCTTCTCCAGAAATATTCCCCTCCCTTCTCCCCGAATACCCAGATATGGACGTGTTGGACTGGTTTACGCAGCGTCCAAAATGAAGGCTGGAGAATCAGCCCAGGAGGCAGAGAGGAGACCCACCCAGCGTCCAGACGAAATAGTACTTGGGCCGGGTGGTCAGCATGGACAGGTACAGGTACACCACCTGGGCGTAGAAGGGCGTGGTGGCAATGAAGTCATCGCTGATGTTGCGTTCCACAGGGAACACTTTACAGACGGAGAGGAAGACCATGAGGGACAGGAAGCAGGTGGCCAGCTTACGGACGACTTCGATCTGGAGACGAGGGAGAATTGTATAAATACTGGGTACAAAATCTGACCCCATTCCCTGTGCAGCACTACTTTGAGAGTTTTACGAAGAAAATGCAAACGGCAGCCATGTTGCACCCTCTTTAGACAAATAGGGAATGGTCAGACACCATATTTATTGATGTACAGCACACAGGAAGTTTTGATTCTTAAAGTGAATGTTCCACACAAGCATTTATAGTCTTTGTCACTATTAGCATCGCATGCTGACCATTTGGTAACTTTCCCCAAAAAATCCCAGCAGTATTTGAGAGTTGCTTACGTTTGGGGAGGGGTCAGTATGCTTGTGCCTGCCAACGGCCTTTGTGTTGATCTGGTGGTCAGCATGGCGACGGCAGGGCGTGCCCTCAATGAAGGCAATGTAATCGTTGTAAGAGCTGGTGGGACCGGCCAGAATCCCCATGAAGTTACAGTTGTAGCTGAAGTATTCCAGGAGACTGGGCATTCTCCTACACAGGGAGGTGGAGTAGAGAGAGACAGTCACAACCTAGAGACAGACATTCTCCTGCAGGGGGAAGTGGAGGAGACAGAGACACAACCTAGAGACAGACATTCTCCTGCAGGGGGAAGTGAAGGAGACAGAGACACAACCTAGAGACAGACATTCTCCTGCAGGGGGAAGTGAAGGAGACAGAGACACAACCTAGAGACAGACATTCTCCTGCAGGGGGAAGTGAAGGAGACAGAGACACAACCTAGAGACAGACATTCTCCTGCAGGGGGAAGTGAAGGAGACAGAGACACAACCTAGAGACAGACATTCTCCTGCAGGGGGAAGTGAAGGAGACAGAGACACAACCTAGAGACAGACATTCTCCTGCAGGGGGAAGTGAAGGAGACAGAGACACAACCTAGAGACAGACATTCTCCTGCAGGGGGAAGTGAAGGAGACAGAGACACAACCTAGAGACAGACATTCTCCTGCAGGGGGAAGTGAAGGAGACAGAGACACAACCTAGAGACAGACATTCTCCTGCAGGGGGAAGTGAAGGAGACAGAGACACAACCTAGAGACAGACATTCTCCTGCAGGGGGAAGTGAAGGAGACAGAGACACAACCTAGAGACAGACATTCTCCTGCAGGGGGAAGTGAAGGAGACAGAGACACAACCTAGAGACAGACATTCTCCTGCAGGGGGAAGTGGAGGAGACAGAGACACAACCTAGAGACAGACATTCTCCTGCAGGGGGAAGTGGAGGAGACAGAGACACAACCTAGAGACAGACATTCTCCTGCAGGGGGAAGTGAAGGAGACAGAGACACAACCTAGAGACAGACATTCTCCTGCAGGGGGAAGTGAAGGAGACAGAGACACAACCTAGAGACAGACATTCTCCTGCAGGGGGAAGTGAAGGAGACAGAGACACAACCTAGAGACAGACATTCTCCTGCAGGGGGAAGTGAAGGAGACAGAGACACAACCTAGAGACAGACATTCTCCTGCAGGGGGAAGTGAAGGAGACAGAGACACAACCTAGAGACAGACATTCTCCTGCAGGGGGAAGTGAAGGAGACAGAGACACAACCTAGAGACAGACATTCTCCTGCAGGGGGAAGTGAAGGAGACAGAGACACAACCTAGAGACAGACATTCTCCTGCAGGGGGAAGTGAAGGAGACAGAGACACAACCTAGAGACAGACATTCTCCTGCAGGGGGAAGTGAAGGAGACAGAGACACAACCTAGAGACAGACATTCTCCTGCAGGGGGAAGTGAAGGAGACAGAGACACAACCTAGAGACAGACATTCTCCTGCAGGGGGAAGTGAAGGAGACAGAGACACAACCTAGAGACAGACATTCTCCTGCAGGGGGAAGTGAAGGAGACAGAGACACAACCTAGAGACAGACATTCTCCTGCAGGGGGAAGTGAAGGAGACAGAGACACAACCTAGAGACAGACATTCTCCTGCAGGGGGAAGTGGAGGAGACAGAGACACAACCTAGAGACAGACATTCTCCTGCAGGGGGAAGTGAAGGAGACAGAGACACAACCTAGAGACAGACATTCTCCTGCAGGGGGAAGTGAAGGAGACAGAGACACAACCTAGAGACAGACATTCTCCTGCAGGGGGAAGTGAAGGAGACAGAGACACAACCTAGAGACAGACATTCTCCTGCAGGGGGAAGTGAAGGAGTTACAGAGTTTCACAGCGACATTCTCCTGCAGGGAAGTCACCACCCAGAGACAGGCTTTTAAAATAACATATCCAAAGAGCTACATGATGTGCCTCGAGCTAGAGACCTGGTAGGGAATTCAGTGAATTCAGGAATGCAGAGCCAATCAGAGCTTCCTTGAGTGCTCAAACAGGAAGAAAAAACAATCTGTAGTTTCCACTAGATTCTTTAAGCACAAACTAAGATTCTACAGCCACAATGTCAGTTTCCACAGTCAGATTCCAAGTCAAAATTGAAAACATAAACATTGTGGTCTTAATTTAAGAATATTATGTTAACACTGCAGTTATGTATAAAAAAAAATAATCAAAATACGATTTTTTTAAATAAATGTGGCTATGGAAACTAATTTCGGC
Organism: Esox lucius; assembly: GCF_011004845.1. Lineage (NCBI taxonomy): Eukaryota > Metazoa > Chordata > Actinopteri > Esociformes > Esocidae > Esox > Esox lucius. Next base: position 34,093,085 of record NC_047582.1, read on the forward strand.
ATAACAAAACTATGCCTGAGAAACATACCTTATAGCTAGGATCCTCTGATTTGGAGTCAGTTGTTCCTCTTTCCTGCACATGCCTGTTTGGGGGAGGAGGGTGATATTAGACTCAATAGTCTGAGAGAGAATCAGTGGACAAGACTCTGTAGTCTGAGAGAGAATCAGTGGACAAGACTCTGTAGTCTGAGAGAGAATCAGTGGACAAGACTCTGTAGTCTGAGAGAGAATCAGTGGACAAGACTCTGTAGTCTGAGAGAGAATCAGTGGACAAGACTCTGTAGTCTGAGAGAGAATCAGTGGACAAGACTCTGTAGTCTGAGAGAGAATCAGTGGACAAGACTCTGTAGTCTGAGAGAGAATCAGTGGACAAGACTCTGTAGTCTGAGAGAGAATCAGTGGACAAGACTCTGTAGTCTGAGAGAGAATCAGTGGACAAGACTCTGTAGTCTGAGAGAGAATCAGTGGACAAGACTCTGTAGTCTGAGAGAGAATCAGTGGACAAGACTCTGTAGTCTGAGAGAGAATCAGTGGACAAGACTCTGTAGTCTGAGAGAGAATCAGTGGACAAGACTCTGTAGTCTGAGAGAGAATCAGTGGACAAGACTCTGTAGTCTGAGAGAGAATCAGTGGACAAGACTCTGTAGTCTGAGAGAGAATCAGTAGCCTGACTAGTCAGTCCTATCCTGTCCGGGTATTGTTATATACAGTATTATGGCCTACTGCTCCAACTGCCCCCCTCTCGTCCTTGTCTACGTCTCATTTCTTCAACGTCTCTCTCGTCTTCAGTCTCCCTCCCACACTCCTTACGTTGTTATTTACTTCCTCTCTGATCAATGGACTAATTAAAGGACGTTAAAATGACTTCCTGAAAGCATGCAGCCCCCCCCCCCAACACGGTGTCTCTGTCACACCCAACTCACCGGGAACAAGGTGGCTGGAGTGAAGTGGGACGAATAATTCTGTGTTGTTTATGGTGGCCATTACACTGATAACAAGATTAGCACAGTACCGCTAATCAGCTCACATTACAGTAAACTGCTTGCTGGTGATCTGAGGAAAGGAGCGGCGTCACCACGGTTACTACGGTCACAGTGTGGCCCAGAACCAAGCTCCATTAAATGGGTAATGGAGCTAGCAGTCTGCAGAAAAAGCTCCCAGTACAGTATACAGTACTTTTCTAAAGACAGTTAGCAGTCTTTACGAAAAGTAAGCAATATACAGGAACAGCTAGCAGTCTAGGGGGAAAGCTAGCAGTCTATAGGAAACGCTAGCAGTCTATAGGAAACGCTAGCAGTCTATAGGAAACGCTAGCAGTCTATAGGAAACGCTAGCAGTACAGTATACAGTACTTTTCTAAAGACCGTTAGCAGTCTTTAGGAAAAGTAAGCAATATACAGGAACAGCTAGCAGTCTACAGGTAAAGCTAGCAGTCTAGGGGGAAAGCTAGCAGTCAATAGGAAACGCTAGCAGTCAATAGGAAACGCTAGCAGTCAATAGGAAACGCTAGCAGTCTATAGGAAACGCTAGCAGTCTATAGGAAACGCTAGCAGTCTATAGGAAACGCTCCCAGTACAGTATACAGTACTTTTCTAAAGACAGTTAGCAGTCTTTAGGAAAAGTAAGCAATATACAGGAACAGCTAGCAGTCTACAGGTAAAGCTAGCAGTCTAGGGGGAAAGCTAGCAGTCAATAGGAAACGCTAGCAGTCAATAGGAAACGCTAGCAGTCAATAGGAAACGCTAGCAGTCAATAGGAAACGCTAGCAGTCAATAGGAAACGCTAGCAGTCTATAGGAAACGCTAGCAGTCTATAGGAAACGCTACCAGTCTATAGGAAACGCTACCAGTCTATAGGAAACGCTACCAGTCTATAGGAAACGCTACCAGTCTATAGGAAACGCTACCAGTCTATAGGAAACGCTACCAGTCTACAGGAACACCCAACAGTCTACAAGAACTATCCCTCGAAACACCCATAGCGTGTGATTCAAGGCTACTCACAGTCTAACTAGAGAGGAGGCTGAAGGGAGAGACAGGCCCCCCCAGGGTAATCGAGACACATTACAGCTCATCCACCATCATCCAGACCCAAACAAGTCCTCTGTGTGTGTGTGTGTGTGTGTGTGTGTGTCTGCCTGGACTACTTTTCCTTCCTACTCTCTCATCATCCATCTTCCTTTTAATTAGTTGCAGTGGCCTTTTGGCAGTCAGTCACCCTCCTGCGCTTCACAGACAAAAAATGAAGGCACTAATGCTATAATAAAACGTTGGCAAGATGTACAAAGCTCTTTGTGTGTGTGTGTGTGTGTGTGTGTGTCTTGTTTCTATTTTCTCTTTTACTATTGGTTGTCATGAAAATAAAAACAGCATTCTCATAAACCACTGCAAGTAGGTACGCAGGATGTTCCAGTCATGCAGACGCTGTGGGCGATGTGAGGAATATCCCGTGAAATTAGGAGCACGCTAAAC